>NW_021963499.1:0-6188 GCF_901765095.1 Microcaecilia unicolor | reverse complement strand
CTTGGACAGAAATGAGTAAGAAAAAGAATGGAACTGGATGCTGGCTGGGTGGGGAAAAGTAACTGAAAGGGGGAGACTCATGGAACAGAGCAGTGAGGGACAGAAAAAGATGGTCATCAGGCTAAGATGGTAGTGGGTAGGGTGGGGCTAAGTGGTAGGAAAGAGAGAGAATTCTGGGACAGGGCTGTGGGGATAGTGTGAAGTGGGGGATGGAAGGGGTGGCAGGTGCAGATAAAAATAGAAATTGGAGGTCAGAGGGTCTGGGGAGGTGAGAAAGAGGGTTTGGAGAGTTGAGGGAAGGGGAGAGAGAGAGTAGGGAGAGGAAGAGGTTGGGGGAAGGAAAGAGAATAGAATAGAAAACATATCTGAGGGGGTAGGAGTGGTGGTAGCATGTTGATGCATAGGGGGCGTGTATGGGAGAGCGTGAGGCTCAAGGAATCAATGTTCCAGATTGTGGACATATGTATGGGGGGGCGTGAGGCTCAAGAAATCAATGCTCCAGTACTGACAGCTTGTCATTTATGAAGGGCATTTCTTCTAATTAGTAATATAAATGCAGACTGCTGACAGCCAGGTCTTAACCCACACCTGACTATTCAATTCTTAGTGTTTCCCATTATACAACCAGGAAAAACATCAGTGAAGCACAAGGAGAAAGTGAGAGAGCCCACAAAGGCCATTTGTGGCTCATGGTCCATTACACAGCCCTTGTAAACATTAATATGAATGATTCTTATACCTTAATTTGGCTGGAAGACAGCTGCTGATTTAGGGCCCCTTTCACAAAGTATCAATACCTCTACCACCACTTTGCCACGCACCAATCTGGCACTACTGCCAGGCAACTGCAAGACCCCGGCGGCAGTGCCTGCCCCCAACACACGCCATTTCTGGTGATGAAAAAATACTTTATATTTTTTAGTGCTGGGGCTTACAGGGCAGTAATCAGGCAGCCCCAAGCACTGCCCAGTTACTTCTGGGTTAGCGGGAGCCCTTTCTGCCTCCTAAATAGGTAGCTGTAAGGACCTGGAAAATCTGCAAGCCAATGCAACCGCAACGCCCCTTTTACTGCAGTGTTGTAAAAGAGGCCCTTAATTTACTATTTAATTGAGTAAGCAATGCATTTCTACGTATTGTGTTCTTTGCCTTATGTTTTGACGAACATATAAAGAATCTATCCTCTTTATACATACCACAAGATGGGATTTAATAGCTTTCTTTTTATTATTATTATTGTGCTTTAAATTTGTATAGGCTGTACATATTAACTTTGTCTTGAAAGCCAAATGGCACAAATGTGAACCAGATTTTGAAATGCAATATTAGCAAACAGAAATTTTGAAAGTGATTATTAACCACTTTGACAATGAAGACTGTAGCTAGGAGGCATCAGTCCCATCTGTGCCCAGTTTCCAAGCCTTGATTATTTGTAAATGCTGTTACCCTTGAATTTCCCTTTCTTCCTATGCCTTTTGTTGTGGTCCCAGAGCTAAATTATCTGTTCCTCAATCTTCATCATTCAAGTAAAACTTAGGGGCCCTTTTACTAAGCTGTGTAAAACGCACCACCAAAATGGAGTTACCGCCTTACTACCGCGTGGCTCTTGCGGTAATTTCATTTTTGGAGCGGGTCCGATACGCGCATTCTGAAAAAAATATTTTTTTATTTTCAGGTGCACGTAATGGATGCACGCCAAGTGGCATTTGATGCTTGTAGGTCACTACCGCCCGGATTCCTTTAAACCGCTAGGTCAATGACGGGCGGGTAAGGTCTCAGACTCAAAATGTCACGCAGCAATTTTGATTTGCCGCACATCCGTTTTTTAGCAAAAAAAAGGCATTTTTGTAGGTGCACTGAAAAAATAATTCTGCGCACACCCAAAACACACGTCTATACTACCGCAGGCCATTTTTCAGCGCACCTTACTAAAAGGACCCCTTAACATCACACCATTTCCAGACTATGTAGAAGTCACCGGTAAAAAGAAGAAAGAAAGAAATAGATTAAATAAAGCAATGACTTCTTAAAATGAATAACAATCCAATGTAATTTGCTAGATAGATTTGGTGTATTATTTTGTGCATGTTTTGATTCACTTGCTGAGTTGCCAGTTAGATAAATGTTCCAGGAACAGCAGCCCAATAATTGACTGTATTATCTGCCACGAGCAGGAGAGAATTTGGAGGCCAGTTCTGGTTGGAAATTATTAGGGAGGAAGATAAAGGCATTACTTTATTTTAAAAAATTGCTGTATGTTGATAACCTGTGGATTAAATCTGTGAAACAGTTATATCACCCATTAAAAAAAAACAATTTATTTAAAATGTGCAAGAGTTGAACAATAAATAAAAGACCATGGAAGATAAAGACAGAAACTGCACCGTAAGGTTTAGTCTTACTGCACAGCATTGTCTGTGACATTCCCTATACAGAGATGTTCTAATTTCACTCATTTCCATCCCACATTCCTTATACAGAGACTTCCTAAACCCACATAGTGCCATTCATTATTGCCAGCTGCATTCCTCGTGATGAGACCTCTTAATCACACTCAATTCCATCCCACACTCCTTATACTGAGAACTCCTAATTCTACTCATTGCCATTCCATACTCCATCACACTCCCCCTATGCAGAGACCACTTCACTGCCATCCAGTACTGTCAGTCAAATTCTTCATAATGAGACCTCTTAAATCACACTCACCTGCCATCTCACCCTCTCTACAGACCTCCTAATTTCCACTCAATGCTATCCAACACTGCCTGCCCATTTACCCATCCTGTGACTTCCTAATCCTACACATTTCATCGCACATTCCCTGCCATATTCCACATTGAGATCTCTAATCCTATGTACTATCATCCCATACCCCTCTGCCACAACCTTTATACTGACTTCTTAAATACCACACACCTTGCCCCTACTCCCTACACTGAGATCTCCTAATTATACCTATTGCCATTTCATACTCCATGGACTTTGGTTAAAGTCCCATTATCTGTTAACCCCCAGCCAGGCTGAAATCTGCCGTGGACTGAGTTTGACCTGGAATAGTCACTTCTCTACCACAGCCTGCAAGGCGAATGCACACTTATCTTAACTTGGGATCTATTACATGCCTTTCTACAAAAACATACCCAAAGTACATTTCAACAACAAAATTAATACATTTCTTGTCTTTTGATGTGTGGTGTCTGCTTTCTCCCAGTATTATTTCTCTCAGTATAAATTTGTTTTGTCAGTACTGCATAAAGCGTATGTACTTTGAATCTGCTGGACCCACTGTTTTTTTTATTAGAGTAGAGTGCCACCGTGTGGTAATAAGTTAACACAACTAGATGTCCATAAGGAACAGAATAATTTTAGTGTATCTGGGGAAAATACCACTTAGTCTTGCCATCATATCCTACCAAAATGGTGTACTATTCGACAGAATATTTATCGTCTTTGTTGCAGAGCTTAGTCCTCTAGTATCTACACTGAAGAGCAAATGAAAACAGTGTGAGGAGTGCAAAATCTCCCTCCAAAATAACTAGGGATCAGGAATGGGACTTGGTATACCACCTTTCTCTGGTCTTTGCAACTACATTCAAAGCATTTTACATAGTATATACAGGTACTTATTTGCACTTGGGGCAATGGAGAGTTTAAGTGACTTGCCCAGAGTCACAAGGAGCTGCAGTGGGAATTAAACTCAGTTCCCCAGGATCAAAGTCCACTGCACTAATCACTAGGCTACTCCTCCACTAGCAACATTCCATGTAGAAGTCTGCCCTTGCAGATCAGCAATGTGGCCGCACAGGCTTCTGTTTCTGTGAGTCTGACGTCCTGCAGGACGTCAGACTCACAGAAACAGAAGCCTGCGTGGCCGTGTTACTGATCTGGCAAGGGCAGGCTTCTACATGGAATGTTCCTAGTGGAATAGCAAACATTCCATGTAGAATCTCAAATAGTAGCAACATTCCATCTAGAATCTCCAATAGTAGCAACATTCCATGTAGAATCTCAAATAGGAAAGGGAAATGGGACTTGATATACTGCCTTTCTGAGGTTTTTTGCAACTACATTCAAAGTGGTTTCCATATATTCAGGTACTTATTTTGTACCAGAGGCAATGGAGGGTTAAGTGACTTGCCCATAGTCACAAGGAGCTGCTGTGGAAATCAAACCCAGTTCCCCAGGATCAAAATCTGCTGCATTAGCCACTAGGGTACTCCTGTGGTAGAATGGGGACTGTGCTAGCATCAGCATGTGTTTGATGCACGCTGAGGACCCCTTTTACCACAGTGGGTAAAAGGCTGTCTTGTTTTCTCAAAAGGAAATGGCCGTGCGGTAAGTGAACCATTTCGGGGAGGAGGACTTACCGCCACCCACTTAGGTGGTAGTAAGGGCTCTCGTGCTAACCCAACAATTTGATAACTGGGTATCACAATTTGGACATGTCAATAACATGCATTGAGCACTGCATCTGTAAGCTCAGATTCCTTTACAGAATACTAATGCACGTTGGCAGAGGAGCACCGAAATGTCTACAGCAGATGTAACTGTGGTGCCTAATTGCTTCATTTTATGTTGTGTTATGTTTATTAAGTTTGATATGTCACCTTATCAGATGACCTACCAAATGAAAATAGAATGCCAATGAAATAACAGGAAAGAAGACAAAAGAACGGTAGCAATTAGATAGGTCAAGACATCATGCCTTCAAGAGGTCACGGTTGGTTACTAACAACCCGATTGCAAAGACCCTGGTAAAGAGTAAAGTTTTGAGTGCTGTCCTAAATTTGGGTCAGGCATGCTTAGAATATAGAGAGAGTGGGAGTGAATGAAAGAAGGCAATTTGGGTTGAATACTGACTGGACTATGCCTATATTTATAAAGGCAACATATTATGTGCCTTTACGGAAGAGGCTCCCAAAACAATCCTGATTAGTGCACAAGTGTCCCATGCAAAGTTACATAAGTACATAAGGTTGCCATTCTTGGACAAACCAAATGTCCATCAAGCCTAGCATCCTGTTTCAAACCGTGGCCAATCCAGGTTACAAGTACCTGGCAAGATCCCAAAACAGTACAATATAATTTATGCTGCTTATCCTAGAAAAAACCAGTGGTTTTTCCTCAAGTCCATTTTAATAATGTCTTATGAATTTTTCTTTTAGGAAGCTGCCTAAATCTTTTTTAAACTCCGCTAAGCTAACTGCTTTTACTACATTCTCTGGTAACGAATTCCAGAGTTTAATTACATATGAGTGAAGAAATATTTTCTCCAATTCATTTTAAATTTACTACTTTGTAGCTTCATTGCATGCCCCCTAGTCCTAGTATTTTTGGAAAAAGTAAACAAGCGATTCATGTCAACCCGTTCCACTCCACTCATTATTTTATAGATCCCCATCATATCTCCCCTCAGTTGTCTTTTCTCCAAGCTGAAAGCCCTAGCCGCTTTAGCCTTTCCTCATAGGGTAGTTGTCCCCCTTTATCATTTTTGTTGCCTTTCTCTGTACCTTTTCTAATTCCACCTATATCTTTTTTGAGATGCGGTGACCAGTCCAGTTGTTTGAGATAGGTGCAACTTTCTATTATGTAGTATGTGTGGGTATGTGTATATTTTTTATTCAAATAGAGCCATTCAAACAAATTAGGAATCAAATGTAAACAAATACTAAATAAATAAGAAGTAGTATATATTTTATAAATAAGGTTACACAGCTCAGAACTCAGCCCTGTTCCATCCAAACTATGCCACAGGAAACACTTATCGTTTATCATTTTTACTATACCGTTTCATTTCGCATAGCAAATCAGAACAGTTTATTTATTTATTTATTATTTATAACCATTTAAATTTTTACAAGTGATACAACAACTTGCCGAAAATACAGAGAAACTAATATATAGGAGTTATTTCAGTCAGGTAATTCTATCTCTTCCTTAGACCACTAAATAGGGAGAGTGGAACAAGACAAGGAGATCGATTAAACAGTAAACAGAAAACAAAATGTGGTATTAACCTGATTATCCCCAGATATGACTCGTCTAATTCATTATTCCACATTGATCATCTGGTTGGCTTCTTCAAGGTCAATACAGTGTATAGTCAAATCATTTCATTGAAAACATACTTATTGTCCAGTATTAGTTAGAAATAATACATCTGATTACATTCTTTCTCATTTAAAAAA
>NW_021963498.1:0-179985 GCF_901765095.1 Microcaecilia unicolor | reverse complement strand
TCACTGATCACATAAACTTGGGGGACTGTGTTGTACCCCAGCATTGAGTCCCTTTCCCTCTCCCTCTCAATCTGGATTTTGAAAGGGTAACATTAGCTTCTTTGAATTTGCCCAACCCTGTGTCACAGGTCTTGCTAGCTTTCAGGAGAGATTTCATTAGAAGGCCTTACAAATTTAAATGGAAGAGGTTTGTCTTCAGGTGTGACAGAAGAGCTTTAGACCCCTTTGCTTGCTCCACACAAACACTACTTGAATAGCTTCTACATTTTTCTGATTGAGCTCTGAAAAACAAATCCCATAGGGTATACCTTACTGTAGCTGGCGCTTATTACAGGCAGTCCATCTCTGTATAGTCTTTAGTTCTTTGATTTATGTGAGGCTTGCTTCTGGTGAAGTCTCCCATCAAGCCTCCCGCAGCTTAACCCAGCTGATGAAAATTTACTTTCAGCTGTTTGATACTTGTGAACTGAAGTACCTAACTTGGAATGTATTATCTTTAGTGGAGGTGACTTCAATGTGTAGAGTGAGTGAGTTCCAGGCTCCAGTAAGGGATCCACCTTACATTAGATTCTTTAATAACCGGGTGGTTCTGCATAGTCATCCAAAATTCCTTCTGTCTTAACCAGTCTATCATTCTCCCAACATTTTTTCCGAGACCTCATGGCTGCAACCTGCACTGCACACATTGTACTGCAAGACAGCCTTGAACTTCTATTTGGAGTGGACAAAAGCCCTTGGAAAATCCCTCCTTTTTATTTCTTTTGACCCAAATAAGATAGAAGATCTCATTAACAAGCACACACTAATTGGCCAGCAGACTGCATTCCTTTATTTATGTCCAGACAGGTTTGACTCTTGAGGATAATGTCACAGCTCGTAGTGTCAGAACTGTGATTGTGTTGGTAGCCCACTGGAGGTCAGCCTCCACTGAAAAAAATTTGCAGAGCTGTGGCATGGACATTAGTTCATATAGTCATGAACCACTACTTGTGTATAAAAAGATTCCAAATACAACAATAGGTTTGGCCAGTTAGTCCTTCAGAATCTCTTTGGGAATTACAATCCAACTTCATCTCCCCATGCCCATTTTCTTTCTGTTCCAGGCTGTCTTAAAAATAAAATTATATTTTATTTCACTTTACATTTTAAAATAAGAATGCAAACATTTTGGTTATAGTGATAATGATCTGAGAGAAGGGGGGGGGAGAAAATTATAAAAAAACATTGATGATACAAGTTCATGTCATATTCATACAAGAATGTTATGTTATTTAAACTGTCACTGTTGAATTTAAAGGCCATGTTTAACATGTTGAATCATCACTAACAATTGTTGAAACATAAAAATAAAAGTATATAAAAAAGTGAGTTGCCAGCAAAAATATGTTGGCTTCTACCCGTTGCAACTTTCCCCTTTTTCTGCTCAAGACAGCCTGTAGCTAGGGAATCCTATGATGTGGGGACTTACTATGCTGCTTGTCCTCAGAGAAAATCAAGTCAATCAACTTTAGTAGGTGTTCTCCTTGGACAGCAGGATACAAGTCCTCACATGAATTCACCCCACTTACCCTCCTCCCCAAGGAGTTGTATTCTATGCAAACTAAACATATAGACTAAGGTGGTCCTGTGTGACAGTAACAGGTGAAAAGTGTTGCACATGTTCAGTGAAGCATATCAGAAGCTTCAAGTGTATTTTATACTGGAGAAACTTCCTGCTCAGGCTGCATCTGTGATACTACTCATTATGTGAGGACTTGTATTTTGCTGCATATGGAGAACACCTGCTACAGGTGAGTAACTTGGTTTTATTCATGTATTTAAGAGTCTTTGGTGATCTGGGCTGCTTGGCCCCCACCTCTGGATGAAGGGACCCACACTGTCAGTACAAGGTGGTTCCAACCTGTTTCTGCAGAAACAGATTGGAATAATGAGGCCTTGGTGGCAGCCTTTTGGAATGGTCTTTCTGATCTTATCAAGGATGAGTTAACCTGTCAAGATTTATCTTTGGGTTTGGATGCACTTACATCTTGTGTATACACCTGGACACATGCATCTGGGAATGTCAACCTTAGTTCCAATGCCTTCTGCTAACCACCTGCCACCTGCATACCAATTATAAGTGAGGAACCCATGGAGGTAGCCTTTGTAAGACTTCTATCGTCATCTGCAGGAACAGACTGAAATAGGAGGCAAGACCTGTGTCTTTGTTGTGCAGGATAAGGACATTTTGTCATGGCATGTCCCCACAAGTGCAGGCTGTGTTCTGAACCCATACAAGGTTACCTTCTGAATCTGTTCATCAATCATTTGAACCACATAATTCACCGTCTTTCATTCTCAGCCATCCTGAGTTGGTCAGCTGATTTTGTGGAGATATTAGCCCTTATTGAATTATGGGCTGCTGGAAAGTGTATTAGCCATAGGTTTTGTCCAGTTGTATGGGATTCCTCTGAAGCCAAATCCTCAATTGTGCCTCTTGTGGGCTAGGGAGATATACAAGAAGTTACCATGGATTTGAATCTATTGGTGGGCACCTGGCACTCAGGGACTATTTTATTATGGGCCATTGAGGCACCATCTTGCATTGTCCTGTTGGCTTCAGGAACATAACTCCCTGTTTGATTGGCAAAAGGGACAGATTGTTTCCTAGTCTCCTTTCTGCTTTTCCTCCTGTGTTCCATATCATAGACCGTGGATCCTGTTCTCTCAACCTTTGCCATTAAGGTGCCTCCGTCTCCCAGCAGAATACCACTCATATGCTAATATATTCAGCAAGAAACAAGCTAAGACTCTACCTACATACTGAGAATATGGTTGTGCTATTGAACTACTGCTTAGGGCGATGCTACCTCATGGTTGTACATATCCACTATCTGGACCAGAAACGAAGGCCAAGTCAGATTACATTAAACCTAGCGAATGGCTTTATTCATCTTTCTAAATTCTCTGCTGGAGCGGGGCTCTTCTTTGTGCAAAAGAAGGATGGATTCTCAGGCCCTACATTGATTATTGAGATTATAATGAAATTACTGTAAAGACAGATAACTGCTGCCATTGATCTTCAAATTGTGTGACAGGCTCCGAAGTACCAGATTTTCACCATTGGATCTTTGTAGGGCTTACGTCCTCATGCAGATCATACAAGGAGATGAGAAGCAGATGGCCTTCAACACAAGAGATGGTCATTATCAAAGCAATTCTATAACCTAGGTACCCACATTTACATATACCTTATCCCTCAGTTCTATAAATGGTGCTTTAAATTGCATGTGCAATTTAATTGAATAATAAAACAATTAGCATCGATAATTGGGTGCTAATAGTTAATTATTGATGGCAATTGGCAACAATTAAAATGTATGCGTGCATCTTGCTAGGGGTATTCTATAAAGATGTGCACGTAAATTCTAGTGCATGGCTCTGAAAAGGGGGTGTGGCCATGGGAGGGTCATTGGTGGGTCATGGGTGTTTCTAGAATTTGAGTGCATTATTATAGAATACGCCTGATCTATGCCTAAATTAGGTGTGGGGATTTACACCTGGTTTCAGTTGGTGTAAATCCTCACACCTAAAAGGCATGGCTCCTGATGCTAGGCATTATTCTTTAAACAGCATCCAACTCAAAGTGACATTTATAGAATAGCACTTAGTGCTTATTTATTTTCAGCATCAAATTTTCAGTGCCATATATAGAATCCTGTGAGCATAAATGTTTAGAATACTAGCTTGTAAGTGCTAGCATGGCACCTAAATGCTATTCTGCAAATATCTGCATAATTTACATAGCAAGTATTTGCAAGGGGGGCATACATGCAGTGGCGTAGCAAGGGGGGGCGGGAGGGGCGGTCCACCCTGGGTGTCAGCTCGGGGGGGGGGGGGGTGCTCCCTGCCAGCTCCTCCCCCTCGGCGCATCGACACCCCCCCAGTGCCCACCCTCCTCCGTCCAACCAGCTCCCCCTACCTTAAAAAAAATATTGGAATCCGAAGCGAGGCGCAGCACCTCGCGCCTGCACGTAAAAGAAATGTGCAGTGTGTCATCGGGCCTTCTCTCGCTCTGTCTGTCCCGCCCTTGTGGAAATAGGAAGTTGTGTCAGCGGAGGGCGGGACAGACAGAGCGAGGGAAGGCCCGATGAGACGCTGCACATTTCATTTACGTACAGGCACGAGGCGCTGCGCCTCGCTTCGGATTCCGATATTTTTTTAAAGGTAGGGAGCTGGTTGGACGGAAGAGGGTGGGCAGTGGGTCGGGGGGGGGGGGGGGTGTCAATGCGCCGAGGGGGGGTATGTCATCGTGCTGCACCCGGGGGGGGGGGGGGGTGCAACGGCGAACCGCCCCGGGTGGCAGCCCCCTCGCTACGCCACTGCATACATGGGGTGGGGCATAGGTGGGATATAGATGGAGCTCCTGCTTACATATGTAACTTACAAATACTGTAAGTTATGTGTGTACCTGCCACACTTAGGCACTTGTACTTACACCAGTGTGAGCACTTTATTAGGTGCATAAATACCTAGTTATAATAGTATTCTATAAAGAAAAGTAGATGCCTACTTTCCTTTATGGAATAGGCTCCTACTGCATGCCCTCTAAGCACCTAATTGGAGGCACCCTGTTATAGAATTGCTCCCTATGAGTGCATAGTGATACCATTTGGTTTTTTTAATGCCCTGACTATCTTCTAAGCCTTTTTCAGTATTGAGATCTTCTTTCACAATATGTGATGATTTACTTTGATGATGTCTTGGTCATCTCTTCTGACCTGACCACTCATAGACAGCATGTCCAGGAGGTTCTTTCCTGGCTGTGCCAGTACCAGCTGTTTGCCAAGTTGGAAAAACGAGTCTTTGAGCGGAAGCAAGTTTGTTTTCTGGGATACATAACCTTGGATAAAGGGTTTGAGATGGACTCTAGTAAAGTTATTAAGTAGCCTGTACTGATGGGCCTCAAGACTCTTCAACATTTTTAACTTCCCAACTATTACAAATGATTCATCCTGAATTTTTCTAAGACACTGGCTCCTTTTACATTTCTGAGATGGAAATGTACACCTAAAAGCTCCCGGAACCCTGAGGCTAAGAAGGCCTTTGAAAAATTAAAACAACTTTTTGTTTCTGCATTTGCATTGTGACATCCAAGTCCTTCCAAACTATTCATTCTGGAGATAGATGCATTGGAGGTTAGAGCTGGGGCCTTCTTATAGCAAAGATCAGACCCCCAAATCCTGCCTCCATCCATGTGGGTACTTTTCCTACCAAGTTCAGCTATGATGTAGGGAGCCATAAACTTCTTACCATCAAGTGGGCCTTGGAAGAGTGGAAGCATTTATTAGATGCCATCTTTCCAGTCACAATCCTGTCTGACCACAAGATTCTACTATATATTTGAGGTGCCAGGCATTTGAACCCTTGGTAGGCCCACTGGGCTGTGTTTTTGTGTGTTTCCATTTTATCCTCTGATATTATGCTGGATCAAACAATGTCAGGGGTAGTAAATCTCTTTACAGTGCATCTCCAATGATAGCTCAGATCCAGTCAATAAGAGGACCATTATACCTCCTTCCAAGATTGTTGCAAATATGGAATCGCTAGAGAAAATTTCCCAACAATTCCATGGTGTGGAACATGCCTGCTGGTTCGATCTTCATCCCTAGTGCTTGTTGCTTGGAAGTGTTCAATGGAAACACAATTCCAAGTGGTCCAGCTATCCAAGGGTAAAGAAGATTTTAGAACTGATCTGAACCAGAAAAACCCAGTTAAAATCCCACTTGGCTCCTTGTGACCTTCTTCAATTCCAATTACAGAAGTTCCTGAGGCTCATGATTCCATGTAGCACTTCTAGGACATCTGGAATCAGGTGAATTGCAGTTTGAAGAGATCAGTGCCACAACAAAAGAAGTCTGCAGACCAGACTGAAGGCTTGAACATGGATGAAAAGTTTGGCTGTCTACAAGGAGTATATGTTGAAACCAGTGCTTTTTTTGTAGAAAAAAAGGTGCCGGTACTCATTATGGGCGGGGTCACCACATATGGCTCCACCCCTGATAGCCACACCCACATTAACCACACCCCCTATACCAGCCATGGCGCATATAAACAGACATCATTGAAAATATTATAGTACTATAGGAGAAAAAAATAACGTGATTTTTTTTCATGATAAATAATCTCTGTAAGCTCTTACAGCTCCAGTATACCCAGTGCAAAATAAGACAGCCAATGTAAATTCTCAAATTGGACATATTACAAACACTAAAATGAAAATAAAATGATTTTTTTCTACCTTTGTTGTCTGGTGACTTTTTCTTTCCATATTGGTCCCAGTCTGTGATTCTGCTTTCCTTTGTTTTCGCTTAACTCTTCTGTGCCATTTGTCATTTTTGTCTCCTTTTCTTTGCTTTCTTCAATATTTTCAGGCTCTCTCTCTGTCCAGATTTAATTCATTCTTACTATCCATTCTTTAATTTCCTTCATCTACCTGTGGCTTTTCATCTTTTCCTCACCCTTGTTCTCCCCATGCCCCTTCCTCTTATTCTCCAGTCTTTCTCTATTCCCCTTTTCCATCCAGCAGCTCTGCTTTCTCTCCCCATCCTTCCAGTGTCTCCCCTATTTCTTTCTGCATTCTTCCATCCAGCGTCTTCCCTCTTTCTCTCCCCATCCTTCCATCTGTTTTTCCCCCTCTCTCTCCCCATCCTTCCATCTGTTTTTCCCCCTCTCTCTCCCCATCCTTCCATCTGTTTTCCCTCTCTCTCCCCATCCTTCCATCTGTTTTCCCTCTCTCCCCATCCTTCCATCTGTTTTCCCCTCTCCTCAATCCTTCCATCTGTTTTTCCCCTCTCTCCCCAATCCTTCCATCTGTTTTTCCCCTCTCTCCCCAATCCTTCCATCTGTTTTTCCCTCTCTCTCCCCATCCTTCCCTCTGTTGGTTCCCTCTCTCTCCCCAATCCTTCCCTCTGTTGGTTTCCCTCTCTCCCCAATCCTTCCCTCTGTTGGTTTCCCTCTTTCCCTCTCTCCCCAATCCTTCCCTCTGTTGGTTTCCCTCTTTCCCCAATCCTTCCCTCTGTTGGTTTCCCTCTCTCCCCAATCCTTCCCTCTGTTGGTTTCCCTCTCTCCCCAATCCTTCCCTCTGTTGGTTTCCCTCTTTCCCCAATCCTTCCCTCTGTTGGTTTCCCTCTTTCCCCAATCCTTCCCTCTGTTGGTTTCCCTCTTTCCCTCTCTCCCCAATCCTTCCCTCTGCTGGTTTCCCTCTTTCCCTCTCTCCCCAATCCTTCCCTCTGTTGGTTTCCCTCTTTCCCCAATCCTTCCCTCTGTTGGTTTCCCTCTTTCCCCAATCCTTCCCTCTGTTGGTTTCCCTCTTTCCCCAATCCTTCCCTCTGTTGGTTTCCCTCTTTCTCTCTCTCCCCAATCCTTCCCTCTATTGGTTTCCCTCTTTCCCCAATCCTGCCCTCTGTTGGTTTCCCTCTTTCTCTCCCCAATCCTTCCCCCCACCCCCCCGCGACACTCCCGGCGAGTCCTGCACTTAGTATTTTTTTTTAAGACTCAAAACGTGTGAACGATGCAGCCGGCAGCGATTGAAAGAGGCTGTCTGGGCTGGCGTCTGCGTCGGAGCTTCCCTCACCCTCTGCGAGTCCCGCCTTCGTTGTTACAACTTCCTGTTTCGCGGGACTCGCAGAGGGTGAGGGAAGCTCCGACGCAGACGCCAGCCCAGACAGCCTCTTTCAATCACTGCCGGCTGCATCGTTCGCGCGTTCTGAGTCTTTTTTAAAAAAAAAACTAAGTGCAGGACTCGCCCGGAGTGTCGGGGGGGGGGGGGGCAAAAAAGGTGCCGGTATGCCGTACCGTTGCGTACCGGCACAAAAAAAGCACTGCGTCTTTCGTAACCTAGTGCAATCCCTCGTCCTCAGCCATCTGGATTACTGCAACTCATTATACGCAGGCTGCAAAGAGCAAACACTGAGGAAACTTCAAACAGCCCAGAACACAGCAGCCAGACTCATCTTCGGAAAACCAAAGTATGAAAGGGCAACACCACTAAGAGAAAAACTACACTGGCTTCCACTTAAGGAACGCATCACTTTTAAGGTATGCACACTAGTCCACAAGATCATTCACGGTGAAGCCCCAGCCTACATGTCCGAGTTGATTGACTTACCACCCAGAAATGCTAGGAGATCTTCCCGAACATACCTCAACCTCCATTTCCCTACTTGCAAGGGCGTGAAATACAAGACGCTACACGTGTCAACCTTTTCTCACACGAGCACGCAGCTTTGGAACACATTGCCGCGCAACTTAAGAGCGATCCACGAACAAGCATCCTTCCGCAGATTACAGAAGACCCATCTATTTGAAACAATTTACGGAAAGAACCAAAACACATAGAGTCCACACTCACTGTTCATCAATGCATCATACATCCACTTATGATCTCCCATCCCCCATAATTCAACACTACTCATACATTTACTCACAGAAATATGTACACCATATGCCTTTGTGTTTTAACACTGCCCTTAAGCTTTATGTTGATGTCCCATTGTGATATTCCTAATGATAATTCGATTATCTCGCATAACTTGTACAATATAACCCATAACCAAGTTGTAACAAATGTATTTTCATTATTCTTATCTTATTGTAAGCCACACTGAGCCCGCAAAGAGGTGGGAAAATGTGGGATACAAATGCAAACAATAAATAAATCCATATTTTTTTCAGCCACCCTGCACTCACCCATGAGGTATGAGGAGGAGCTACATCAGGCGTACTGCTTTGGGACCGGAAAGAACCCTACTCTTACTTGCCCGCTGCCACTGCTCTGGGCTGGTGCTGATATTTTTTCCAAATTACTGCCGAGACTTCCTGCGGCCATTTTGAAGAGTGACAGCACCACCCATACAGCAGGGGCAGCAAGCGGAAAAGAGCGGGGTTCTTTCCTACCCCCAAAGAGGCCACTAGACCACCAGCACATGCTCAGGTACATGCTCAGAATTTTGGCAGGGGTATACCCCCCCCCTCTCTCTCTGCCCCTTTCCATCCAGCAGGGCCGGTCTTAGCAAGTGCGGGGCCCTATGCAGACCAATTTGGTGGGGCCCCATCCTAGCCCCGCCCCACCGTAGTCCCGCCCCCACTGTAGCCCCGCCCCTACCTCCACCCCATTGATAAGATTATTCCATTTTCAGAACATTTTTTATTTATGAAATTTCAAATAAAGACAAATGAAGCTTAACTTGTACAAAAAAACTGATTGAAATAATAAGCACAATGCTATCATGAAACCTCCCCTCCCCAGAAATTATTCAGTTCAGGTCCACTACAATTAGCAGTTCCAATTCTCATAACAAAGGAGAATAAAGGAAAAATATTAAGAAAAGATTCAGTACTTTCAAATTCCCCTATTACTCTGTAATCCATATATGCAATAAAATAAAAATGAAATGAAAAGATATACAATAAAATAAAGTGATGTGTGAAATATAATGTACAATATAAAATCATATAGACCACCAAGGTATTAAAATTGTTTTAAAATATATACCACAGCTCTCTGACTCAAGAAGACTCCGACTCTGTCTGTCATCCATAACTGTCTGACAACACACAGAAAAAAAATAAGTAAAAATAAATTGTCACAATTAATACCTTATACACCAATATACCAGCCATACGGAAAATGCAGACCGTCAACAATATGAAGCTAGCAAGGGATCATAATACCACAATTCTCATGCAGAGCCACAAAACACCCTTTTAGAGGTAGTGTGTCATGATTTAGGCTCTACACCCTTTCTGGTGTTTGGTGCCACCTTAGTAAGGCCAACACACAATCTCTCCACTGCAAAACACTATACACAAACTTGTGCAAAAATACACTCATAACCTTAACAAACCATAAACAGCGCTAATTCCAAGGACAGAACGAGATACAACCTTATGCGTGGCGTGGAAAGGCAACTGTAATTACACCTGGCTCTAAAACACCAGTGCACAACCTAGTGAAAAAAAACAAACAAAAAGGGATTCAAACTATACGCTAGCAGAATACTGCACCTTCCTTGATCACACCTGAAAAATACATGAAGGCAAAATACTGAAATGGAAAGTTACCTCAAGAAGTCAGACTCAGCAAGGAAGTGACGTCACGGTCCTGAATGGCTGCCTAGGGATCTAGCTCCGACGCCACCCTCTATAATTGAGCTATAATAGCGCTCCTCAGCTTGTCAAACGGGCTAAATTCGGCAACATAACGTTTCCCGTGGTGTGTGGAACATAAAGAGAAAGTCCCCGTCGAAACAGATGGCGACGGCTCGGAAGGAGAGTGATCGTACCTCAGAGAAGCCAGCGCTCCGGACCACGCGGCGCCATGTGCTCTCATCTGCACCCGCCTCTCACTCAGACTCGGATTCAGCTCCCTCGCTGTGTGAGTCGAGTAAATCATCTGGTAAGCGGAGCCTGCCCAAAGATTTGGCGAGATTTCTATCGGAGATCCGCAAAGAAATCAAAGCATCAAAGGAGGAAATCCTGGAAAAGATGGACGTGCTGAGCGTGGATCTCCGGGAGATGGGAGGCCGCGTGGAAGACTTGGAGGTGAAAGTTGACGAGAACGCCGAAAAGTTGATTGATACTGAGACTCGTCTGGCTAAGGTACTTGCATCGCATGCTGAAATGCAACTTAAATTAGATGACTTGGAAAATCGAGGGCGCCGCAATAATTTGCGGTTTCGCGGAGTTCCGGAAGCGGGGGAACAAGAAGATGTTGGCGCCATTGTAAAGTTGCTTTGTAGCAAGCTGATAGACTCTCTGGACATTACCTTTGAACGCGCACACAGAGCATTAGGAAGACGGTCAGACAACAGACCACGAGATATAGTGGTCTGTTTTTCCACTTTCACCATAAAGGAGCAGGTGTTGCAGAAAGCGCGTCAAGTACAGCATATTGAGTATAACGACGCGCAAATTACAGTCTTCCAGGATCTGTCGGCACACACCTTGTCCCTGAGGAGAGGGATGAAGCCAGCATTGGAAGCCCTAACGAAGCATAAAATTCCCTACAGATGGGCTTTCCCCTTTGCCCTTTGCTTCACCACGGGAGGGCATTTGTATCGAGCCCGGTCCCTGGAGGAAGTGTGGAAGACCTTACGATCCGAGGGGCTGGTAACCACAGATGGCCCACCAGCGGAACTGGATCCGACTACGAGAGCCAAGCTGCAAAAATGGCAGCGTGTCCAGGGCAAGGTGAAAAAGACCCGGACAGGCACCTGAATTGACAGTATGATCCTGTATGGTGATCTATAGATGAGAGTCGTGTTAACCTGTGTATGTTGAACATAATTATATAATTAAGAGTGCAGGGGGATGGAAAATATGAAATGTATGAAAGGAGAAGTGGGAAAAGAGCGATTTATTTTCATATGGGGGAGGGTTTTGTAATACAGAGGAGAGAACATAGAGGGATGAGTAGGGGTAAGGATGGGGAGGGGGCGGAGGGAGGGATCCTGGGTAGCTGATTGGGTCAATGGGTTCTTCCTTTCACATTCCTAGACGGGGGATTAAAAACCTCGCTAGTGGAATTAGGGGAGGGAGGGGGAGGGGGGGAGGGAGTATAGGGGGGGGTGGGGGGGTCTTCTATCAGGTAATGTATGTGTTACGGGGTAAAGAAGGGAGGATGAAGAGTTATACTATCTGCGGAAGGTTCAGTGAAGGAGAGAAGGGGGTTTGGGGGCATGAGGGTCTGAGTGTTAATCTTGCTTTGTTTTATAGGAGTGATATATTGAGTAAGCTTAATGTCTGATTTCAAAGTGCTTACATATAATGTCAAAGGGCTTAATTCTCCATACAAGCGCCACGCCCTTCAGCGTGAGCTACGCTTAATGTGCCCGAAGGTGGTGTTTTTACAGGAAACGCACATGTTACCAAAGCATGAGGGCTTATTGGCTTCCAAGATGTATCCGGGAGTATACTGTGCCTCTGATGTTAAAGGGGGGGGGGGGGGGGAAAAAAGAGGAGTTGCTATCCTGTTTCATAGGGATGTCCACATACAGGTTCTCCATATGAAGAGAGACACAGCGGGGCGTTTCCTCTTTCTGCATGTGCAGCTTGAGAGGGAGGAGTTTACTTTGGCCAATATTTACGCCCCTAATGAACACCAGGAAAGGTTTTTTAAGTACCTTCACAGGGAATTGCAACTTTTCTCCCGGGGGAGGGTGTTCATGGCGGGAGATTTCAATGCAACCATGCAACCTGGACTGGATAGGTCGGCTCCTCCGGCTAAAGCTGATTATAACATTTCACGGGCTTTACGGAACTTAGTAGAAGAAATGGGTCTGTGTGACTGGTGGCGACTATGTCACCCGAGAGGCAGAGACTACACTTTTTATTCTCAAGCACACCTGTCTTACTCTAGACTAGATTATGTATTCTTAGACAAGACTCTTTCGGACGGGGGAGGGGAATCCGCCATTGGCCATATTACAATTTCAGACCACGCCCCGGCATGGGTGGTCGTTCCCTCTTTAGAGGGGGAGCGAAGAGACCTCAGGTGGTCATTTAACAATTGCTTATTGCAGGATCCTCAGATTGTGGCGGGTTTCCTTCCGGTCTTGAGGGAGTACTTTGAGATCAATATGGACTCAGGGCCATCCTTGAGCATGGTATGGGATGCTTTTAAAGCGGTGGCACGAGGACATTTTATTAAGTGTGCTAGTCACAGAAATAGGACCTACAGAGAGCGCCTGATGAAATGTATGGCGCAAATTGGAGACCTAGAAATAAAATACAGGGCATCTGGTCGGGTGGCTGACTACCGCAAGCTGCAAGATGTGAGATTGGAATTGACTGCGTTACATGAGGAGAGCTTGAAGTTTGTTCACGCACGATTGAAACAGGTGTACTACGAAGGGACTAACAAGCCAGGGAGGTTATTGGCTCGGAAATTAAGAAAGCTGAGAGCTGATAGACACATTGTGCGAGTGAAAGATGTGAATGGGAAAATGTTGTATAAATCTGCTCAAATTAGAGAGCGTTTTGCTCAGTTCTTTGAGTCTCTATACAGGGAGGATGCTGCCGTGCAGGTTGGGGGGATAGACCAATACTTAGCTGATAGAGGGCTGGCTGAACTATCTGAAAAGCAGAAAAGAGAACTGGATGAGCCAGTGCAATTAAAAGAAGTGCTGCAGGTTATTAAGGCCTTGCCGACGGGCAAGGCGCCAGGCCTGGACGGCTTTACTAATGAGTTTTTCAAGAAGTTTGCGCGAGAACTGGCGCCTTGCTTGACATTGGTTATTAATTCGGTTAGAGACGGGCAGGCATTGCCAAGAACTATGTTAGATGCCTGGGTGGCGGTAATACCTAAGCCTCAGAAGGATGGCGCGGATTGTGCATCCTATCGTCCCATATCAATTTTGAACACGGATGTAAAAATTTTGGCTAAGGTGCTTGCTAATCGTTTAGGGGGGTTGTTGCCTACCTTGATCCATCCGGACCAGGTGGGATTCGTGCCGAAGAGACAGGCCATGGACAACGTGCGTCGAACTCTGGACTTGATGCACTGGGCTCGGTCGCGGGCCTGTCCGTTGGTCCTGTTGGGATTGGACGCGGAGAAGGCCTTCGATCGAGTCCACTGGGGGTTCCTGGATAGGGTGCTGCACAGATTTGGTATAGGGCCCTTATTTAGATCTTGGATCCAATCACTTTACACTCAACCACAGGCGTGTGTTAGGGTCAACGGTGGGAACTCGGGTGCGTTTTTGCTGGGGAGGGGCACCCGACAGGGATGTCCGCTGTCTCCATTGCTATTTGCCTTGACAATGGAGCCACTGGCGGCAGCCATCCGAGAGAACGTGAACATATCTGGGGTTGAGGTGAGGGGGCAGGAATATAAAATCGCGTTATTTGCGGATGACGTGTTATTGTCTCTAACTAATCCGTTAACCTCATTGCCTAATCTATTAAAGGAAATAGAGGATTATTCGCGAGTCTCAGGATATAAGCTTAATGCCAATAAGTCAGAAGGTATGGCGGTGGGAGTGCCGTTAAGAGTGTCTGAAACGCTGCAAGCGTCATTTGTTTTTAAGTGGTCAACCAGATCCATACAATATCTAGGGGTGCAGATTCCTGCGCTACAGTCTGAGTTATTTTCTGTTAACTACCCGGTACTACAGAAGGCGATTTACAGTGATTTGGATAGATGGTCTCATATGGGACTGTCTTGGCTGGGCCGGATTGCGGCGATCAAAATGAACATCCTACCTCGGCTAATGTACCTTTTTCAGGTCCTCCCCTTGAGGGTGCCCCGGTCTTATTTGTCTAGTTTGCAAGATCGCCTGTTGCGCTTTATATGGAATCAGAAGAGGCCCCGTCTGGCACGGGCTATCTTGTATCGGAGTAAAAATCAAGGCGGCCTCTCAGTGCTGAATTTGTGTTGGTATTACTGGGCTGCTCAGGCTAGGTCGGCGGTAGAGTGGTTCAGGGGGGAGGAACATAAGCTCTGGGTGCATTTGGAACAATCCATGGTGGGGTCCCGCAAACTGGGCAATTTAATGTGGCTACCCAATAAATATAGAGGGCGGGTTGAGCGGTTTCCTCCGACTGTGCAGGCCACTTTTTATTATTGGGATCGTATGTTTATTGAACGGCAACCACCTGTCTCGGGTCTGGCACCTATAGCTAACAACCCGTTGTTCGGACCGAGCATTGGGAACCCTGTCCTAGAGCGCTGGGCGGAAGCCGGATTGGACATGATGGGCCAGTTGCATGTAGGAGAAGACGTGATTTCCTTTGAAACCCTGAAGGAAGACTTTCGGTTGCGGCAAAGTGATTACTATGTGTATTTACAACTGAGACACTTCTTGAAAGGGCAAGATTATGTAGCTTGTCTTAAGAGGGAAACGCACCCAATGGAAGAAGTGTGTGTGCAATATCATAGTACAAGGGGTATGATCACCTTTCTATATGCGGCTTTGGTCGCCCACCAAAAGCCTTCACTGATACATAGGAGAAGGTGGGAGCAGGAATTAGGTTTTACTTTAACGGAAGAAAAATGGTTACAGCTGGAAAGGGGGGCCATGCGCTCAGCGAGGTCAGTGTCCATGAAAGAGAATGCAATTAAAGTTTTCTTTCGTTGGTACCTCACTCCGGCGCGTTTGCACCATATGTTTGCGCAGGTTACCGAACAGTGTTGGAGGAAGTGTGGGGCTGTGGGTACAATGGGCCACATATGGTGGATATGTCCTAAGGCAAAAGCGTACTGGAAGGCGGTGCAGGCGCGCCTTCAAAAATGGGTTGGTAGACCTGTACGGTGGCATCCACTAATATTTATATTGGGTCAGCGACCAGAAGGTCTCAGAGAACATGAATGGCTTCTGACAAGGGGAGCCTTACAGACAGCAAGAGTGAATCTGGCTCAGAGTTGGAAGTCGCCTTTGGTGCCACCACTGATACGATGGCTTACCAAATTGCGATATGTGTGTGAGATGGAGAGATTGACTGCAGTTAAATCTAAGGTCTTGCCTAAGTGGGAGAGAATATGGCTACCATTCCTGAATGCCAAGTAGGGGGAACGTCACTGGACCGACTATAGGTGGGAGTATTACAGTAAGGTACGGGGGGAGGGAGGGAGGGGCGGGGGGTCACGGGGGGGGGGGGGGGGTTAGGGCGGGAGGGAGTATTTCCTGTATAAACATGAAAAAGTTGAAGTCACTTGAGGATCTCAGTTAGAATTGATACGAATTGAGATCACTGTTTATTTCTGTATCAATATTACCGTTACAATTTGGAAATGTTATAAGATGTTTAAATTTTGTTCTGTATCTAAATCAGTACAATAAAGACTTCTAAAAATTAAAAAAAAAAAAGAAGTCAGACTCAGCATGCAGCAATACTACAAAAATTGAAACGTACATGAAAAATATCACAGATGCACATTTCCAAAAACTGACATATTCCAATTAATAAATCCTGAATAAAATAGTTTTTTCTACCTTTGTTGTCTGGTGACTTTGTTTTTCTGATCATGCTGGCTCAGTATCCGATAGTGCTGCTATCTGTCCTCTTAACTCCGTTTCCAGGGCTTCCTTTCCATTTATTTCTTTACTTTCTGCCTTTCTTCTTAATTTCTTGCCCTACATCTGTAAGTAAAAGCTGGGTCCTCCTCCGTGGAATTGACTGGAGGAGGCATAACGTGGATCCAGCTTTTGCCTATTTTCTATATCCATGTGCACTTTTTCTCCCTTTTCCCTCACCTCATCTCCTTCCTCACTCTTCCCTCGCCTCCATCCATGTCCAGCATTTCTTCTCTCTCCTCCATCCACCCATGTCCAGCGACCCTCCTGTCCCCCCTGCCATCCATCTATGTCCAGCAAACCCCCCTGTCCCCTCTGCCCTCCCCTGCCGTCCACCTATGTCCAGAAACCCCCCTCCCATGCCATCTACCCATGTCCAGAAACCCCCTACCCTGCCATCCACCTATGTCCAGAAGCCCCCCTCCCCTGCCCATCCACCCATGTCCAGCGACCCTCCTGTGCCCCTGCCCTCAACCTATGTCCAGAAACCCCCTCCCCTGCCATCCACCCGTCCAGTGACCCTCCTGTGCCCCCTGCCCTCCCCCTATGTCCAGACGCCCCCCCCTGCCATCCACCCATGTCCAGTGACCCTCCAGTGCCCTCTGCCCTCCACCTATGTCCAGAAGCCCCCTCTCCTGCCATCCACCCATATCCAGCGACCCTCCTGTGCCCCCTGCCCTCAACCTATGTCCAGAAACCCCCTCCCCTGCCATCCACCCATGTCCAGCGACCCTCCTGTGCCCCCTGCCCTCCACCTATTTCCAGAAACCCCCCTCCCCTGCTATCCCCCCATGTCCAGCGATCCTTCTGTGCCCCCTCCCCTGCTATCCCCCCATGTCCAGTGACCCTCCTGTGCCCCCTGCCCTCCCCCTATGTCCAGACGCCCCCCCCTGCCATCCACCCATGTCCAGTGACCCTCCAGTGCCCTCTGCCCTCCACCTATGTCCAGAAGCCCCCTCTCCTGCCATCCACCCATATCCAGCGACCCTCCTGTGCCCCCTGCCCTCAACCTATGTCCAGAAACCCCCTCCCCTGCCATCCACCCATGTCCAGCGACCCTCCTGTGCCCCCTGCCCTCCCCTGCCATCCACCCATGTCCAGCGACCCTCCTGTGCCCCCTGCCCTCCCCTGCCATCCACCTATTTCCAGAAACCCCCCTCCCCTGCTATCCCCCCATGTCCAGCGATCCTTCTGTGCCCCCTCCCCTGCTATCCCCCCATGTCCAGCGACCCTCCTGTGTCCCCTGCCCTCCACCCATGTCCAGCGACGCGACTCTCCTCGTTCCCCTGCTCCCTCTCCCTCCAGCCGTCTGAGCCCCCCTTGCCCGACCCGCCAAACGACCCTCGTCTACCACCCGACCCGCCGGCACCTCACCTGACCCAGCATTTTTAAAAAAGCTACAAACGGCAGCCGGCAGTGCCTCCTCGCGTCTGTGAAAGAAAAAAAGGCGCTTCGTCCATTGGCCGGCCTTCCCTCATGTCCCGCCCTCTGGGGGGCCGGCCAATGGACGAAGCGCCTTTTTTTCTTTCACAGACGCGAGGAGGCACTGCCGGCTGCCGTTTGTAGCTTTTTTAAAAATGCTGGGTCAGGTGAGGTGCCGGCGGGTCGGGTGGTAGACGAGGGTCGTTTGGCGGTTCGGGGAGAGGGGCTCAGGTGGCTGGAGGGAGGGGGAGCAGGGGAACGAGGACTGGAGAGTCGCGTCGCGTCGCAGGACATGGAGGGCAGGCGAGCATTGGCGGTGGTAGGAGAGGCGAGGCAGACTTGAGGCGGGCCGCGCGGGGCCCCCTTAGGCGCGGGGCCCTATGCGGCCGCCTCGGTCGCCTCTGCCTAAGACCGGCCCTGCCATCCAGCATCTGCCTCCTTTCTTTGCCCCTTTCCATCCAGTGTCTGGTCTGCCCTTCTCTCATTTCCAGCGCCGTCCGCCCCTCTACCTGTCCCCTCCTCCATGCTTCATCCATCATCATCATCATGCCCTCTTTCTCTCCCATCCAGAGTAGTGTTCTTTTTGCCCCCCCTGCCCTTCCTTTTCACATTATGACCCTGACCCCCCCCCCCCCCCCCCACACACACACACACACACACACTCACTTGACTGCAGAACTCAATACTCAAGGTGAGGAGGTTTTACAATTTTCCACAAAGCTCCTGGCTATGACCAGTTTAAATAATAAAAAATCTGGACCCATGCATCAACATCAAATAATATTTTTTTTTACTTTAATAAAAAAGGTCTTGAGCTCAGCTTTAACTTGAGTCAAAGAGGTAAATTGTCTGAGGTGTGGAGGCAAGGAATTCCATAGTAAAGGGCCTAGGGTAGAGAATTCCTTGCCTCCACACCTCAGACAACTTACCTCTTTGACTCAATTTAAAGCTGAGCTCAAGACATGGTAAATAATTAGATCCGCGGGGCCATTACCTGGCTAGAAGAAGAGAAGAACTGAAGAGAAGATTCGAGTCCAGACTGGTGGCAGGGAGGGGCGAAGGAGTGGAGAGAGACGGAGTGCACTGCAGCCAGCCAGTGCAGGAAGGCCAGGTGGAAGCTTCCAAAGGGCAGACGGAGAGGCGCGAAGCACAAGGAGCAGGAGCCAAGAAGAGTAAACACGGCACCGGCGGACTATCGAGGAGACGCGACGCGGCTACATCGTTCTTCGACTCATGGCACACAGGGTCGGTCCGCAGGGGCGTCGTGATGACATCGGGAGGAGCCGCGCGCGCCGGTGCGTGCAGTATTATGGGAAGGCATTGGGCGGGCAGCAGACCAGAGGACACCCCCCATTGGTTGCTTCTAGGAGCTTGGGCCAGCCCTGCTGTCGGGTGCGTGCTGTTGCTGGGCCTGAAGCTGATAGGAGGTTGGTAACTTGCTTCAGACTTCCGTGAGTGCTGTCAGCTGAGTTTAAAAAGGTGCCGGTACACCGTACCGGCGCGTACCGGCACAAAAAAAGCACTGGTTGAAACTCCTATTAGCAAACTGATTCCTATATTCATTGGGCCTTTTGCCATCACAGAAAAAAATCAATTCAGAGCAGTGCACTTGCAGATTCCAGACTCCCTGAAGATACCCTTCATCTTCCATGCTTCCCTGTTAGAAGCCTGTCATCCTTGATCCTTTTGGTAGGAAAGGGTCTTCCCCACATTGCACTCTGGTGGATGAACAGTTGGAATCTGAGGTGGGAAAAATTCTGGACTCTAGATTATTCAGTCAGAAAATACAATACTTTGTATGCTGGAAAAGCTTCTATACAGAGGAGAGGTCCAGAGTCAATTCAGCCAACCTGCATGTTTCTGCTCTCCTGAAGAAATTTGTGGTCAAACATCCAGTGGGTCATCTGGCGACCACCACTGTGGTGGTGGTGGGGGGGGGGGGGGGGAGATAATGTGAGGTTCCACCACCAGCCTGTAGATGGTTCAGTTCTGGGAAGAGCCTTATCCAAGAGAACATCTGATCTCCAACCAGCAGGTGTCAGTAGGCTTCACTTAATTACTGGTCATTGTAGCCTTTGAGCAGTTAGGTTCTGGCAGTTGCCAGCACCAGAGTTCAACCTGAAGGGAAGGCAGCAGCCAATCATCTCCAGCCCCAGGATGTCCTGTCCAGTGGATCCTGCCCAATTATTATTCCTGGGTCAACTTGACAGATGAGAACAGTCACAGTCAAATCTTCTTAAAAGTTGTGGAAGTAGTATGTTGAACCTTCTATTCTATCTAAATCAAATTTGGCAAATAGTTTAGGATATAATGGTCATATTAAGTTATTGTGAAAGCAGTGGATTGGGAATGTTCATGTCTAAGTGAGGTATGGGAAAATAATGTGTTTTTTTTAATTTAACATTTTCAATGTACATTTACATGAAATATTTCATAGAAATCAAGAAATCAAACAAGAAAAATCATTCATAAGAAAAACAAGAAACATAACCATCTAGCCCATATCAAAGAGAAGAGAGAAACACAGGAAAGAAATTAGGGGGAACAACAATATTTTTAAACAGTTAGGATGTACTTAGGCCCATTTTACAGAGAACATTGAAATTGGAATTCTCATGCCAGATTCAGAACCTTTTGTAAAATACATACAAGAAAGTTCAAGAGTGCATACTTATTTACCTTCACTCGCACAAAGAGAACAGCACCAAAAATGGCATTTTCCATGTGTAGGTGCCACCACTTATACATGGAAGTGGCAATTTTGCAACTTCCAACTAACTGCCACTACTTAATATGGTAGCCTGTCCTATTTAAAAAAAACATATGAGCTCGATATTCAGACCGCGGGAGTTACGGGCTGCATCCTGCGGTTGGCGCTAAGCCCAAATATTCAATGCTGGGCCGTTTCTGGTGACTAGTATTGAATATCTGGTTTATTTTTGGCTGGCTTGAACATAAATGGCCAAGCTGATATTCAGCGCTGGCCGGTTAAATTTAAACAGGCCAAAGACATACCTGCTATTTTGGCGGCCTAATTTGGCCATCAAACTTAGTCAGCAATGCGCTGAATATTAGCGGATAGCAGGTTATATCACTCAATATAACCAGTTATCCGCTAAGTGCTAACCGGCAATATTCAGCAGGAGATAACCGGTGATCTCCCGCTGAATATTGCTGGATAGCCAGTTAAGTGCCATTTAACCAGCCAGGAGCTGTTCCTGGGTGGTTAAATGGTTTAAAATATTGGGTGGTATATATTTAAATGCTGCCAATTAAGTAGCGAGGCCATAATTCTTTTTTGTTGAGGCAGAAATAACAGGACATTAAGAAGAATTACTCTCATAACGGTTTGCGTAAAACCCTGGATGAAACGAGCACTATTTAAAAATCTGTGTACATACCTTCAAGCGGGTGCAAAGCCCAATGGGGAGTTTCTAAACATAGACATATTCCCTTTCTAAGATGAGGAATACAGTTGTATACCCATGTTAAAAGTACCATTGTATTAATGTCAGCTAGCAGGCATACTCCTTTAGCTCACAAAGGGCCAGATGTTGTAAGCATTCTCCCAAAGCCACAAAATGGAGAAGAAAAGAACTCAAGTACATCTGTCCCAGAGTAACTTGTAAATTCAGTACAATGTTAATTTTTTCTGACAGATGGGACAGCACCCTGCTCTCAAAATTCAAATGATTCCAGTAGCTCAGACTCTGAACTCTACTCAGCAAATGGATCCCCAGGTATGACTCAAACATTGGTCTCTGGTGTAGGGTTATAGCTCCATAGGGGAACCACAGCTGCCATGACACCCCCCAAATTTTGTTTCCCTTCCTCTCTCCCCATGAGGCCTTTCTTCTCATTCCTTGCATACTCAAGGTTGGCTGGCCAGCTTCCATCCCCTCTGAAACAGGTTCAGAGGAGGCAGGAGCAGGCAGGCCTTGAGCACCTGAAGGCCCTGCATTGGGCCAGCCATGCGATGTCTCCAATGTAGCTTATAGAATTGCCATCCCAGAGGAGCATGGTAAGACAATAAATACCTTGCGGACACAGCAGGGAAGAAGAGAAATGCTGAAGTTGGCGGGAGGGGGGGATGTTTGAATGATGGACACCACAAGCAGAGGGGGGAGAAGAGAGATTCTGAAGGGGAAGGGAAGGAGAGAGATGCTGAATATAGTGAGAGAAGGTGAGGGAAAGGGAGAGATGATGGAGACCATGGGAAGTGGTGGAATGAACACCATAGGGGGTTGAATAATAGACACAGCAGGCGGGGGGGGGGGGGGGGGGGAGAGAGAAGATGCTGAAGAGAGGAGGAGGAAGGCAGGGGAGGGGAAAGATGCTGGAGACCATAGGGGGTAGAGAGGGAGGGAAGAAGAGAGATGCTGGAGATTATGGAGAGTGGTGGAATGCTGGACACCACAGGTAGGGGAGGGAGAAGGGAAAGAGAGGATGCTGGAGAACATGACGGATAGAATTTGGATTTCACAGGTAGGGGGAGAAGTAAAGGAGAGAAATGCTGAAGGGGGAGGGAAGGAGAGAGATGTTGAAGAGAGGAGGAGAATAGATGCTGGAGACTGTGGGCTTGTTGAGGGGGAGGGAAGGAGAGAGATGCTGGAGACCATGGACTGGATGGGATGCTGGACACCACATACAGGGGGAGTAGAAGGGAAGGAGAGAGATGCTCTGAAACACTTGACTTCCATATAGCAAAGAGTAGTTTATTATCATAATTGTCATTATCATCTGCAGTATAAATGGTGTTAATTCATCACTTGCATCTTCATTTTTATCTTCATTATTACCATCATGCTGTTCAATTACAAAGAAGGTTTTCACAAAGTCTGAATCATTGTCTGTTGTTGTTTTAACAATTTTTCATCTGATGGCAAAGTCTGTTTGAATATGTTCAAGAACTGATGCAAGAACGTCAAATGTGTGGGAACCCTTCAGTTGTAAGGCCAGGCAAAGCAGATTTCCTCCCTAATGACTCTTATCAATCCACTGGACAGTTACCCAATGTAAACTTTCCCATGAGATGACAAGCAGTCTGTTGTGGTGTAGAGACATATGTCTGTTCACCAAGAATTGCTACCAGCTTCTTCTCCACTTTAAAGTGACCCAACTCATCACTGTTCTGTTTGGCTGGAGGCCAGTAACCAGTTCAACAAACACAGGCAACTCCACTGTTCTTATAGGTTATATTCACTGAACAGCAAAATTTAAGTTGAGATGATCCACTGTTCGTGTGACAAGATTTGCAATAGCAAAATCCTGTTCCCAGTTTTGCTGTTTCATTTGGTTTACTGAAGAATTGTCATTTATATCTCCTTTCCGCTTTTACTTTTTATGTTTAAATGATTTTTATTACGATTTCAGCATGTTAAATCACCATGTTACAATTCACTGAATATATTCCATGGGCATATCATGCTGAATAAATATGATCCAGTTATGAATATCATCCAAAACTTTTTTGCTGAACATTTTCTCCCCTATGCCCTAATTTTCCCTTTCCCCTGCCCCCCCCCCTTTTGCTTCTAATAGTCCACTCCATATGAATCCGAAATAAGACTTCTGGCCCACTAAAGTTAAACCTTAACCCCACCTAAATATATCGCCGGTACATTCCATTACATATTAGTCTATCCCAACTATAAACTACCCGCTCTCTCTATTACATTCCCCCCCCCTCATCCGTGCCCCGCGAGGTCTGGGCTCTGATGACCCCACTCGACAATGGATGAAAAGTGTCCTGACTCAACTCCTAAATACCCCCCTCTCCCCTCCCTCCCCTTCCCTCATCTCTGATAGTCGTGAGAACTAAAAAATAAATAAATAAATAAAACTCCACTTATCAAGTTCTGGCGTGTGCAGCAGGTAGGAAAACCCTACCCCAATAGCAACCCCATAATATCAACTATCCTCATCAACGGCGTCAGTATCTACAGACTGTTTAGAATCAAGCTCCTTACTCTATGTGGAAGGGACTGTATATAAGCATTCCACACTGCTAAAAACAGCTTCTTTTGCTTCGGGGAACCTTAGGCCCCACGCTTTTCCAGTAGCATCAAAGCATGTAGGCGAGTTCTCCATGCCCAGTAAGATGGCTTCCCATCACCTATCCATTCTCTCAATATGATTCTCTTCCCTAGGGCTACCGCTTTCCGCGTGAAGAGTACTATCTCCCGCTTGCGCACACCAAATTGTTCATATTTATCTAGAAGCAGTAATGCAACCGACAATCCCCCCTCTCTAAACTGGCCAAAGAATTCTTCTAAGTGATTACCTAAGTTGAAAGCCAACCCCCTCCTATCTAAAGACTGATGATAATGTTGTAATTGTAGGTATGCTAGCACATCTCTAGCTTCCATTCCTGTTTTAGCCTGCATTTGGGCCCAGCTAAGCAATTTCCCTTCCTCATTCATCACATGTTGTAAAAGAACCAACCCCTGCGCAGCCTATCTCCTCAGACCTTGGAATACCACGTAAGCTTGCACAAACCAGGAACACAGGGCCAAGACAAGACGAAAGTGCTCCCAAGCACCAAAGGGAAAGGCAGGGAAGCCCACAGGGGAAAGCAGGGAAACCCAGCAACTCAGAAGTGTTCCTACAGCATAACCAGACTGAAGTGCTCCTAAGCACCTAACCACAGAAGTGCTCCTAAGCACTACACTAACAGAAGTGCTCCTAAGCACTATACTAACAGGAGTGCTCCTAAGCACTAAACCAACAGAAGGGAAAGCAGATGAGCCACAAGGAGAAAGTAGGTAAGCTAAACACATAAACTAACAAAGGTGCTCCTAAGCACCAAGCTACAACAGTGCTCCACAGCACTAAACTAACAAAGGTGCTCCTAAGCACTCCACTAACAGAAGTGCTCCTAAGCACTAAACTAACAGAAGTGATCCTAAGCACTAAACTAATTGGAGTGCTCCTAAGCACTCCACTAACAGAAGTGCTTCTAACAGCACCAAAACCAGAAGTGCTTCTAACAGCACCAAAAGGGAAAGCAGGGGAGCCACAAGGAAAAAGCAGGGAAGCTAAACACATAAGTCAAAAGTGCACACTGCACCAACACTAACCTGGACCTAAAGCAAAATGTTGCAAAGGCAGCAAGTTCCCAGGTGGCTAATAAGCTCAACACACTAAGCTCAGCTGCAACAATCTCAAGGCAGCTATGGGTGAGGCTAGCTGCCAAACTTCCACACAAGACTGGAAGGCTAAAATATCTGGACCAGAATGAAAAGAGTCTGGAAAGTCTATGGCAGCTACCGGTTCTGGCCACCAGAGGATGAGAGGAGCACAACCCAAGGGGAAAAAAGTCACAAACGTGACATTACTCTTTCTCAAACCAGCCAAATTGACTTCTCAAATCCTAATGCTTGCTCACCTTCCCCTCCAATTATTGATGGTCAATCGCTGCTCTTTTGCGAGACTGTGAAAATACTTGGTGTCACTTTTGACTCAAAACTGTCTTTTAAGAAACAAATTGACTCTGTCCTTCAGTCCTCATATTTCACTTCACATAGAATTCAGTCTGTGAAGCCATTTCTACCTTTGTATCTTATTTGAGTTATTCTCTGCCTGGTCAATAGTCATATAGATTACTGTAACACCCTTTCTGTTGGTCTAACTCTTTCCGCCTTAAAACATCTCCAACTTATTCAATCCACAGCTGTCCAATTACTCCATAATGCCTGTCACTTCAATCATGTTTCTTCCTTATTATGCTGTCCTTGCCTCTCAGCATTTGGATTCTTCTTTAGCGCAATTCTTGATGAAGGTTATCCGAAACTTGGCCAGGTTGGGTCTGGTTTCCATTAAACTTACATTTGAGTGAACTTTTGCTGTCTCATCCTTCCCTGGATCTCTGATGCTGTTTGTACTAATTACTTGGATACTGCAGCAGGTTGTCTCCTGTTTTGTTTCTTCCTTATTGATTGCCAAGCATTAGCTGCCTGTGTCTGCCTGCATGAAGTTTAAGCTTCTTATTTTGGTCATCCATATCCCCCTGATTAGCAAAATAATCTTTTGATCCCCTATTTACCCACACATTCACTTTCCTGTTTGCAAGAAGCCCTTCTCTCTTTACTGCCACCCTCTCATCTTAGGCTGGCTATCTCACTCGACTTTGCTTTCTGTTATGGTGGTCCTAAACTGTGGAATTATCTACCTCTTGCCCTCCACCTTGAACCGTCTTATCCTCAATTCAAAAAATTAATCAAAACCTGGATCAACTTGTAGATCCAGTCCCCTTATCCACTCTTTTGATCTTGCTCCTCAGTCCTTATAATTGTATCTCCTACCTTTTTTCTTTTCTTTCTCCCTTCCTCTGTTCCTTATGTCATTATTATTGCAGCTAGGCAGTATACACTTTGCAATTAGTGATATCAAAGTTATAAAATAAATAAATAAGTGGCATGTAGTCTTGGGAAAACCGATAATAAAGGACAGAGGCAGATCTAGAAAAACAAAATCCACAAACAAAGAAACATATAGTCAATAAATAAGACAATATAATGAACCAGCTTGGTATAAATAGCTTTTAATCCAAATAATGTTTAAAATGGCGGTAGAAACACAAAAAACAACTTGCAAATATATACAATTAAAATTGTTCATCCAAAGACCCCAAACCCAACATGTTTCTGACAGCCACAAAGGTCTAGTATGGGTGAAATTACCCAACCATAAAAAGACTGACTCTTGAATGTGTAACTAGAGTGCAAATATAGTAACATATTGTAACATAGTGTCAAAAGCTTTGCTGAAATCTAAGTAGATTACGTCCATAGCATGTCCTTGATTTAATTCTCCAGTCACCCAGTCAAAGAATTCAATGAGATTCGTTTGGCACGATTTCCCTTTGGTAAAACCATGTTGTCTCGGATCTTGCAACTTATTTGCTTCCAGGAAATTCACTATCCTTTCCTTCAGCATGGCTTCCATTACTTTTCCAATAATTGAAGTGAGGCTTACCGGCAGGTCTCGGAGTTGTCTGATTACATGGATTTTCACAAATGTAATCCCATTAAGCTAAAAAAGCGTTCTCTGTTGTAAAACAGAAAAATAACTAGCCAGGTCTTTAATGCAAACAGCTTAATTCTTCAGCCAAGAATATTTAAATGAAATCAGCTACTATAATTGGACACAAGTGGGATCTATTTAACTTACTATGGGCCTTGTTAAGACATTTTTTGGAACCAAGCTAACTTGGGTTTGCTATTACAACGGGGTTTGAAGTCTTATGCAATACAAATCTTTTGTTTTCTTATTCTTAATTGCTTTTTAAATATATGTATTTATTTTTAATACATTTTTATTGATGATGGTAACACCTCTCAATCATACATTCACAGTAACCATGGGTACATTAATCTGGATAGAGTCAGGTACACTGTGAAAACTGCCACATCATCCTTTTACTTAATCCTACCAACTATTAACCTCTCCCCCCGTTCCCTCCCCCCCCCCCCCCTACAATTAGCGTTACTCCAACATCTGTGCATTAATCTCTTATTTTACATGTTTACATGCTTATATATTTAGCATGGGGCCTTTTGCCGCTGGTGGTAATGTCAACCAAAACGGAGTCCAGATCTTACAATAGTCTGATTCTTTAAAACTTGCATTCTGATCTACCACTCTTCTCTCAAATCTCATGAGACAAACCATCTGGCATCTCCACGAATTGTTGGTGATTTATTTGTAATCCATTCCTTGAGTATTACTTTCTTTGCTATAATGACTGCCCGGAGCGCAAAGCCTCAATATCCTGCCGGAGACGTTAGCCCCGGGTTGCCAAACAACACATAGTAACATAGTAGATGACGGCAGAAAAAGACCTGCACGGTCCATCTAGTCTGCCCACGATAAACTCATATGTGTATACCTTACCTTGATTTGTACCTGTCTTTTTCAGGGCACAGACCGTATAAGTCTGTCCAGCAGTATTTCCCGCCTCCCAACCACTAGTCCCGCCACCCATCACCGGCTCCGGCACAGACCCCGTATAAGTCTGCCGTCCCCCATCCTAGCCTCTCAACCACCAACCCCTCTTCCCCCCGCCACCCAATTTCAGCTAAGCTTCTGTGGATCCATTCCTTCTGCACAGGATTCCTTTATGCCTGTCCCACGCATGTTTGAATTCCGTTACCGTTTTCATCTCCACCACCTCCCGCGGGAGGGCATTCCAAGCGTTCACCACCCTCTCCGTGAAGAAATACTTCCTGACATCTTTCCTGAGTCTGCCCCCCTTCAATCTCATTTCATGTCCTCTCGTTCTACCGCCTTCCCATCTCCGGAAAAGATTTGTTTGCGGATTAATACCTTTCAAATATTTGAACGTCTGTATCATATCACCCCTGTTCCTCCTTTCCTCCAGAGTATACATGTTCAGGTCAGCAAGTCTCTCTTCATACGTCTTGGAACGCAACTCCCATACCATCCTCATAGCTTTTCTTTGCACCGCTTCCATTTTTTTAACATCCTTCGCAAGGTACGGCCTCCAAAACTGAACACAATACTCCAGGTGGGGTGTCACCAATGTCTTATACAGGGGCATTAAAACCTCCTTTTTTCTGCTGGTCACACCTCTCTCTATACAGCCTAGCAACCTTCTCGCTACGGCCACCGCCTTGTCGCACTGTTTCATCGCCTTCAGGTCCTCAGATACTATCACCCCAAGATCCCTCTCCCCGTCCGTGTCTATCAGGCTCTCCCCACCTAACACATACGCCTCCCTTGGATTTCTACTCCCTAAGTGCATCACTTTGCATTTCTTCGCATTGAATTTTAATTGCCAAACGTTAGACCATTTTTCCAGCTTCTTCAGATCTTTTTTCATGTTTTCCACTCCCTCCGGGGTGTCCACTCTGTTGCAAATCTTGGTGTCATCCGCAAAAAGGCAAACTTTACCTTGTAACCCTTCGGCAATGTCACTCACAAATATATTGAACAGAATGGGCCCCAGCACTGATCCCTGAGGCACTCCACTACTCACCTTTCCCTCCTCCAAGCGAACTCCATTCACTACCACCCTCTGGCGTCTGCCCGTCAACCACCAGCCCCGGCACAGACCGTATAAGTCTGCCCAGCACTAGTCCCGCCTCCCAACCACCAGCCCCAGCACAGACCGTATATGTCTGCCTACACTAGCCCCGCCTCCCAACCACCAGCTCTGCCACCCATTCTAGGCTAAGTTCCTGAGGATCCCTTTCTTCTGCACAGGATTCCTTTATGTTTATCCCACGCATGTTTGAATTCCGTTACCGTTTTCATCTCCACCACCTCCCGCGGGAGGGCATTCCAAGCATCCACCACCCTCTCCGTGAAAAAATACTTCCTGACATTCTTCTTGAGTCTGCCCCCCTTCAATCTCATTTCATGCCCTCTCGTTCTACCGCCTTCCCATCTCCAGAAAAGGTTCATTTGCGGATTAATACCTTTCAAATATTTGAACGTCTGTATCATATCACCCCTGTTCCTCCTTTCCTCCAGGGTATACATGTTCAGGTCCGCAAGTCTCTCCTCATACATCTTGTAACGCAAATCCCATACCATCCTCATAGCTTTTCTTTGCACCGCTTCCATTTTTTTAACATCCTTCGCAAGGTACGGCCTCCAAAACTGAACACAATACTCCAGGTGGGGTGTCACCAATGTCTTATACAGGGGCATTAAAACCTCCTTTTTTCTGCTGGTCACACCTCTCTCTATACAGCCTAGCAACCTTCTCGCTACGGCCACCGCCTTGTCGCACTGTTTCATCGCCTTCAGGTCCTCAGATACTATCACCCCAAGATCCCTCTCCCCGTCCGTGTCTATCAGGCTCTCCCCACCTAACACATACGCCTCCCTTGGATTTCTACTCCCTAAGTGCATCACTTTGCATTTCTTCGCAAACGTTAGACCATTTTTACAGCTTCTTCAGATCTTTTTTCATGTTTTCCACTCCCTCCGGGGTGTCCACTCTGTTGCAAATCTTGGTGTCATCCGCAAAAAGGCAAACTTTACCTTGTAACCCTTCGGCAATGTCACTCACAAATATATTGAACAGAATGGGCCCCAGCACTGATCCCTGAGGCACTCCACTACTCACCTTTCCCTCCTCCAAGCGAACTCCATTCACTACCACCCTCTGGCGTCTGCCCGTCAACCAGTTCCTAATCCAGTTCACCACTTCGGGTCCTATCTTCAGCCCTTCTAGTTTATTCAAGAGCCTCCTGTGGGGAACCGTGTCAAAAGCCTTGCTGAAATCTAAGTAGATGACGTCCATAGCACGTCCTTGATTTAATTCTCCTGTCACCCAGTCAAAGAATTCAATGAGGTTCGTTTGGCACGACTTCCCTTTGGTGAAACTATGTTGTCTCGGATCTTGCAACTTATTGGCTTCCAGGAAATTCACTATCCTTTCCTTCAGCATGGCTTCCATTACTTTTCCAATAACCGAAGTGAGGCTTACCGGCCTGTAGTTTCCAGCTTCTTCCCTATCACCACTTTTGTGAAGAGGGACCACCTCCGCCATTCTCCAATCCCTCGGAACCTCTCCCGTCTCCAAGGATTTATTAAACAAATTTTTAAGAGGACCCGCCAGAACCTCTCTGAGTTCCCTAAGAGGCATATTTTCAAAGCACTTTGGGAGGCTAAGTTCCATAGGTTTCTATGGAACTTTGGGAGGCTAAGTGCTTTGAAAATGAGCCTCTAAGTATTCCGGGGTGGATCCCGTCCGGCCCCATGGCTTTGTCCACCTTTAGCTTTCCAAGTTGTTCATACACACTCTCTTCCGTGAACGGTGCTCTATCCACTTCATTTTCAGGTGTACTTTTGCCAGTCCCTCTCGGTCCTTCCCCAGGATTTTCTTCAGTAAAAACAGAACAAAAGTATCTATTTAGCAAATTGGCTTTTTCTTCATCATTTTCTACATAGCGTTTTGCTGTATCTTTTAGTCTCACAATCCCCTTTTTAGTCTTTCTCCTTTCACTAATATACCTGAAGAAGTTTTTGTCTCCCCTCCGTACATTTCTAGCCATTTGTTCTTCCGCTTGCGCCTTCGCCAGATGTACCTCTCTCTTGGCTTCTTTCAGTTTCATCCGGTATTCCTCCCCGTGTTCCTCTACTTGAGATTTTTTGTATTTCTGGAACGCTAACTCTTTAGCCTTTATTTTCTCAGCCACTTGCTTTGAAAACCATATCGGTTTCCTTTTTCTCTTGCTTTTATTTACCCTCCTTACATAAAGGTCTGTGGCCCTGTTTATTACTTCTTTCAGCTTGGACCACTGTCCTTCCACGTGTTGTGCGTTCTCGCAGCCCATCAGCTTCTTCCTCAGGTATTCCCCCATTTTGTTAAAGTCAGTTCGCTTGAAGTCCAGGACACATATGGATCATACCTCCATTTGGCATGCCATGTAGTCGATATATGTTTTAGTAAGATCTTCCAGAAATGCACTATTATTATTATTATTATTAGCATTTGTATAGCTATTCTTTCACATTGCCAAAACATGTGTCCCAAGAGTACCCCTTGTGCTCCGCATTTTGGGCACGCCCCGTCCGAGGATGCTCCCATGTGAAAGGCCCTTCTTGGTGAGATATATGACCTCATAATAAACTTATATTGCAGTTCCCAGTGTGCTATCGTTTTGCAAGAGTCCCGTAGCGACAAAACATGTAACATAGTAACATAGTAGATGATGGCAGAAAAAAACCTGCACGGTCCACACAGTCTGCCCAACAAGATAAACTCACGTGTCATTTTTTTGTGTATACCTTACCTTGATTTGTACCTGTTTTTTTCAGGGCACAGACTGTATAAGTCTGCCCAGCACTATCCCCACCTCCCAACCACCTGCCCCGCCTCCCACCACTGGCTCTGGCACACACCATATAAGTCTGCCCAGCACTATCCCCACCTCCCTCCGCTGGCTAAGCTTCTGGGGATCCCTTCCTTCTGAGGAGGATTCCTTTATGTTTATCCCACGCATGTTTGAATTCCGTTACTGTTTTCCTCTCCACCACCTCCCGTGGGAGGGCATTCCAAGTATCCACCACTCTCTCCATGAAAAAATACTTCCTGACATTTTTCTTAAGTCTGCCCCTCTTCAATCTCATTTCATGTCCTCTCGTTCTACCGCCTTAATTATTTGGCTTGAAATTTCAATTCCCAAGTCTCCAGTATCACATCTCTAATATGTCTATGATGCATCCTTTTTTTTTTATATTTTCAGTGATACACAATACAATGTGACCATGCAATTCACATTTAGTTCCATAAACAGAAAAACATTTCATTCAACATATAAGGAAACAATGAGAACATTTTTTCTGTCCACACAAAAGAAGAAATTGGTTCCAAGATAGGAAAAATTTAACAAGAATATTAAATTAATACACAGTTGCTACCTCTATGTTCAGACTCCAGCCTGTTGTGTAGGAGGGCATATAACATTTACTTCATTTCTAGCATCTAGGAAATCTTTAAGCTGTTTAGGGTCCACAAATTGATACTGTTTACCTTCAAACATCACATTGCAAATACAAGGAAAACGTAATACAAAGTTTGCTTTAATGGCCTCGACTCTGGGTCGCAGTTCCAAAAAGGCCCTGCGTCTCATTTGCGTTGGCCTAGATAAATCAGGAAAAATCCTAACCTTGGAACCCAGGGAAAGCCTTAGTACTGCATTCCGGTCTGGTTCCAGCACAAATGTGACCAGCATAGTCGTCCTGTGGGTAATTACTTCCAGAGTGCTTTCCAGGAAGGAAGTAAGATTCATTTCTGCATCCGTCCCTCGTATAGGGGGTTCTCCTACTGTCCCCCTAGTATTCCAGATGTAATAGGCCCGAGTTATAGGAGACAATGAGGCTCATTTTCAAAGCACTTAGCCTCCCAAAGTTCCATAGAAACCTATGGAACTTAGCCTCCCAAAGTGCTTTGAAAATATGCCTCAATGAGTCTTTATCCATTCCTAGAATATCAATCATATATTTTCTCGCCATCTCCATTGGGGAAATTAAAGAAGATTTGGGGAAGTTAAGGAACCGAAGGTTAAGTCTACGAGCCTGATTTTCTAGGTATTCTAAACGTTTATGCAGAAAATTATTGTCTTTAACCAAAGCAGATTCCACAGTCCCCATTTCTTGAATTTTGGTATCCACACTCAATCTTACAGGACTGCTGTGCAGTCACTTGTGCCTGTATCAGCACGGCGTCCGAAAGAGTTCTAATATCATTAGTATTTTCTTGCAGCATTTTTTGCATAGAGGAGTGAGTGTTATAGACCATATCCCACAGTGACTCAAGCGTCACATTTAAGGGTTTAACTATTCCACCTGCTGGTACCGGGGTGAGGGACGGGAGCTCAGTGCAAGATAGCTTAGTCACAATATGCTGTGGTAATACCTTTAAGGCCAAATCGGCCAAAAACGCTTGATCCTGGGTCCCGTTCCGATTCACGACAGTCCTCCCCTCTGACAGTTGTGGATTCACCACTCCCGTGTCTGTTTCTGCTCGGGCTGTTGAGAATAACACACTCCCTGGCTGTGGTGGAGCCCTACGTTCCTCGGGGCTCAGGGAAGCCCCGTCTCCGCTTCCCATTGACGTCAATGCGTCGGCGTTTACAGAAGGAGTCGATGTGCACAGAGGACCCGGTTGCGCCGTGGGAAATTGCAGAGTGGATTGTTTCAACCCCGACGATGGTCCAGGAGTCGAGGGGAGCTCCTTTACCTTCCCCCTTAGCTTCCCCATCGATAATGAGGAGTCGAGGGGCCCAGAAGAAACAGCAATCTGCAACAAACACTCGGAGCTACCTCAGGTGCGTGCGTTCAAAGCACCATCTTGGAATCCTCCTCTAATGCCTATGATGCATCCTTAAAGGGACTTTATTTTGTGATTGCAGAGAGAACGCATCCGATAGTTCCTCCTGTACATTTTCTGTCAATTCTTGCCATGGCAGAGTGGCTATGTAATGTTTCAGCTCTATATAGTGAAAGTATTCTGATTGTCGGCAGGAAAATCTGGTCTTCAACTGCTCAAACGATTGGATTTGTCCCTCTTCAGTCAATATCTGTGATATATATGTTAATCCTTTACTTTGCCATCGCCGAAATACATTATAAATCTTTCCTGGAGGAAACCCTGGATTATCACGAATTGCCAAGTATGGGGTAGTCCGTGGAGAAAATTGGTGCAAACGACAAACCCATCTCCACACCGCTTTCGCCGTGGGCAATATGTGTGATTCCCGAAGTATCAGCGGAATCCGGCCCCCTCCAGTTTGCAATAGGCAGCTGAAATGTGTATCTGTTGTTAATGTTGTCTCTAATTCAGTAGCTGAGAACTCCGACGTATTTTGGAACCAGTCTGTGATATTTCTCATTCCACATGCTACTGTGAGATACCGTATGCTCAAAAGTCCCAGACCCCCGTATTCCACCGGTATCTGGAGCGTTTTAAGAGATATTCGGACCTTCTGCCCTCTCCACAAAAAGCGTTGCAACTGCTTGTTCAGTTTCTGTTCATCTTCCAACCTGAGAAACAGTGGCAGGGTCTGGAATATATATAGCCACTCGACAGAAACAGCACTCTCTAAAGTCTGTAATGACTTGTTCCTTGCCAAATCCAAAGGTCACTATTCCATCCTCATCCTCCTCGACCTATCTGCCGCCTTTGACGCCGTCAATCATAATTTACTTCTTGACACACTGTCCTCATTCGAGTTCCAGGGCTCCGTCCTCTCCTGGTTCTCTTCGTATCTTTCCCATCGCACCTTCAGAGTATATTCTAATGGCTCTTCTTCCACCCCCATCCCGCTCTCTGTTGGAGTTCCTCAAGGTTCTGTCCTTGGACCGCTTCTTTTCTCGATCTACACCTCTTCCCTGGGCTCGCTGATCTCATCACATGGTTTCCAGTACCATCTCTATGCTGATGACACCCAGCTTTATCTCTCCACTCCCGACATCACAGTCGAAACCCAGGCCAAAGTTTCGGCCTGCCTTTCAGACATCGCTGCCTGGATGTCCAACCGGCATCTGAAACTGAACATGGCAAAGACTGAGCTCCTTGTCTTTCCACCCAAACCCTCTTCTCCTCTTCCCCCACTTTCCGTCTCTGTTGACAACGCCCTCATCCTCCCAGTCACTTCAGCCCGCAATCTCGGAGTCATCTTCGACTCCTCCCTCTCCTTCTCTGCCCATATCCAGCAGACAGCTAAGACCTGTCGCTTCTTCCTCTATAATATTAGCAAAGTTCGCCCATTCCTCTCTGAACAGACCACCCGAACCCTCATCCACTCGCTCGTTACCTCTCGTCTTGACTATTGCAACCTTCTCCTCGCTGGCCTCCCGCTTAGCCACCTATCCCCCCTTCAATCTGTCCAAAATTCCGCCGCACGCCTTATCTACCGCGTGAACCGATACTCTCATATCACCCCTCTCCTCAAGTCGCTTCACTGGCTCCCGATCCGCTACCGTATACAGTTCAAGCTTCTCCTTTTAACCTTCAAATGCACTCAATCTGCAGCCCCCCATTACCTCTCTACCCTCCTCTCCCCTTATGTTCCCACCCGTAACCTCCGCTCTCAGGACAAAGCACTCCTATCTGTACCCTTCTCCGCCACCGCTAACTCCAGACTCCGCCCCTTCTGCCTCGCATCACCATATGCCTGGAACAGCCTTCCCGAGCCCTTACGTCATGCGCCCTCCCTGCCCATCTTCAAGTCCTTACTCAAAGCCCATCTCTTCTCCCTTGCTTTTGGCGCATAACCACCTTCCCCACTCATGATACCTACACTGACTACATAGTTTGTAACCTTTAGATTGTAAGCTCTTCTGAGCAGGGACGGTCCTTCCCCATGTTAAACTTGTACAGCGCTGCGTAACCCTGGCAGCGCTATAGAAATGCTAAGTAGTAGTAGTAGTAGTAGTTATTAGATGATGGTCACTCCCTTCACTCCCGGTATCTCCTGCGCAGATTTCAAAGCCCGCAGCAATGGCTCTATAGCCAAGACAAAAAGTAAAGGTGAGAGGGGACACCCCTGTCTTGTGCCTCTCTTGATCCCAAATGGGCTTGCTTTAACTCCATTGACCAATATAGAGGCCTCTGGGTCTTTGTATAGAGCTGCTATGGCCCGGTAGAACCAGCCTTGAATTCCCAAATACTCAAGTGTTGTGAACAAGTAACCCCATCCCACCTTATCGAAGGCTTTTTCTGCGTCTACACTATATAGGCAGGTCGGTATCTCCATCTGCTGACTCGATGCCATTGCCAGTAATAATCGACGTACATTCCCTACTGTTTGTCTAGATCTAACAAAACCGACCTGCTCCTGTCCAATTAGTCTAGGTAATATTTTGGCCAGCCGATTGGCTAATATTTTGGCTAGAATTTTGATATCAACATTTATAAATGATATTGGCCTATATGATGCTGCCTGATCTTCTGGCCGCCTGGGTTTAGGAAGTAAGGAAATCAGCGCTATATTAGAATGCTGCGGGAATTTACCTTCTTTTATGACCTGAGTATAATAATCGTGAATAGGTCCTATAAAGGAGCCTGGTAACAATTTATAAAATTCTCCTGTGTACCCGTCGGGGCCTGGCGCCGATCCCAACGGCAGGGACTTAATCACTTCTTGGATCTTTTTCCCCTGTAACGGACTTTCAAGCTCTTTGATTTCGGTTTCTGTTAACTGGGGAAGTCCCACTTGTGTCAAGAAGTTTTTAATTTCTCTGAGATCTAGCTTTTGGGTAGCAGTATACATAGCTTTAAAATATCTTGTAAAAATTTGAGCTATTTCCTCACTTTTATTACACAATGTTCCTTTCTCATCTCTAAGGGTCATTATTGGTTTTCAGGGTCCCCAGGCCCTAATCAGTCTCATTAACATCGATCCCGACCTGTTTCCAAATCTTTGTACTTTAAATTTTTGATACGCTAATGCTCTGCACATGCGCTCATGCAACAAAGATTTGCATGCCTGCAGTTGCTCTTTTGTTGTGGCATTTGGGCTTCGTATATAACGTGCTTTCGCCTTCTTAAGGCTGGCTTCTAACCTCAAGATTGCTATTGAATGTTTTTTGTTTCTAGCATGGACATATGCTATCACATCTCCTCTTAATACAGCTTTCGCTGCTGACCAGAATAGTGTTGGCTGTACCATATGACCTTTGTTATACTGCACATAATCTTCCCATTTCTGATGAATGAAGGACTGAAAATCCTTATTTTGATAAAGATAGGTCAGGAACCTCCAACCCACCGATGTCTGATAAAATTTTGCAGTCTCCACATCCATCCACACCATGGAGTGGTCAGATATCTCCCCTGGGCCTACATCCAGTTTGACTACCCAGGAGAATGCTGTTTGACTAATCAATATATAGTCCAGTCTAGCGAGTGTGCCATGCGCACGAGAGACGTGAGTGAAATCATGCTCCCCCGAGTGCAGCGCCCTCCATGTGTCCACAAGGCCTAACGAGCGCATGAAAAATCTCATTGCCTGTGCTTTAGGCCCTCCGCGATGTGCCACATTAGGTTCTGAACAGTCTAACTGAAGGTCCGAGACCAGATTAAAGTCCCCCATCACCATGAGCTGGGAAGTTTTATAGGGCATACATATATTAATTAGTTTGGAGTAAAATTTTTCATCATATGTATTAGGTCCGTATAATCCCAACACCAGAAATTCTGTGTTTTGTATCCACAGCCGAACCACTACATAATTGCCCTTAGGATCAGCCTGCACCAATTCAGATTTAGCCACCAGCCCTTTACGTATTAGTATAGCAACCCCACTTTTCCGACCTCCGGCAGAGGCAAAATGGATTTCTCCCACCCATCTAGTTTTTAGTTTTAAATGTTCTTCTGGGGATAATCTAGTTTCTTGAAGGCATCCAATGTCTACCTTATGTCTCTTCAGGGCTGTCAAGATTTTTGCTCGTTTCACCGGGGTTGCTATCCCACCCACATTCCACGTAGCAAACCATAAAGTTCTAATCCTCTACTTATTATGGCAATTCTAATATTTATCCACGTCTAATAACACCTCGGGTGCCCAGCCTCACCCGAGGGTCCCACAAGATCTCATTTGTCCTTGCAAAGCATTTATTATCATTGTTCTGATCACCTCCAGCACTCCTTCTGCCCTTGCCACATTTACACTGATGCTTACACAGATGTCTTTCGAGTTCCCCCCATCTATCTCATGATGTCGCTAACTCCCATCCCTCTCCCCCTTCCTCTTTACCCCCCTTCCCCCGCCTCTTTAGTCCCTTAAACCTAAACCTCATCCTACTAACAAGCTAATAAAGATCATGCAACACCGAACCCCCCCTCCCCCCAAGCACTTATTTGTTAACATGTCCAACCCATACACCGCTTCACTCTTTATACACAGTGTCTTAATTACATATTTGTCTATACTCACAGAATATATAACACCTAACCAACTCCAACACATCACAATCACTCACTCTTTCCTTTTGGATGTAGAGTCTTTTTGGTCACCTTCCGCTTCTTTGGAAGCCACACAAACTGTTCCAGTTGCTTATGCCGGGTTTAACCCCGTAAGGAAGTTTTTGGCTTCTTGTGGTGTTTTAAATAAATGCCATTTTTCTTGATGATGGATTTTTAGTGTCGCCGGGTAGATCAGTGTGAATTTCTTTTGGGCGTCCGCCGGGGTTTTGCAAATAGGTTGGAATGCCCGTCTCTTCTCTTGTAAGCTCAAAGAAAAGTCTTGGAATATTTTATTGGGGTTCCCATTGTAAAACAGCTTATCACGCTTCATCCAGGCCCCTCTCAAGATTTCCACCTTATGCACAAAATTATGCACTTTTGTTATGATCACTCTGGGCCTCGGATTTTGATCCGGCTTGCGCCCTAATCTGTGGGCCCATTCCAAGCATAAGGATTCTGTGCTGTCGGAAAGCGCCATTTCCTTCATCAGCCATTTTTCTAGCACCGTTTGCAGCATATGTTCTGGAACTGTTTCTGGGATACCTACGATCCACAGGTTATCCCGCCTCGAACGGTTCTCCAGTTCATCGATTTGTTGTGATTGCACTAATTTTTGTAGTTCTTCCAGCTGCTTGTTTTTTCCGACCTCCCCCTCTTCCATTACCGACACTATGAGTTCCAGCTCACCCGTGCGCCTTGTTGTATCTTCCAAAAGTGTTTCTAAAGTATTGAGCTGAGTAGACAAATGTTGTAGCTGGGGGTCTAGTGCCGATTTCACTGCTTCTGTTAGCTGGAGTAGCTGCTGCGCAGTAAATGTTGTGGGTGTCAGGTTTGGCGCGGGACTCTGCGCCATTTTGGGATCCATCCCCCGCGGTTTGTCCGCTTCTTTCTTTGCGCTTTTCGCCGGCATCACCGCTTCTAATTTCACAACAAAAGGGTCCATATTTATTTATTTGTAGCATTTGTATCCCACATTTTCCCACCAATTTGCAGACTCAATGTGGCTTACATTTGCCGTAATGGTGGTTGCCATTTCCGGATAACAGAATTACAAATGGTAATGCGTTAAGGTGCATACATACATGGTAACAAACATGGAACATAACATAAATGGAACAGATCATGGTATATATATACACCATGTGTATACATACATGACAAAGAAGAATAAATTATGGTATTGCATGAAGGTTCCTGAGTAACAAGTTGGATTGTAACATACATTAGGTCATCGACTATAGAGAGAACCATATAAGCGCACAGTCCCTTTTCGCTATTTTCTTGGTTCTCACCCACCTGCAAAACTATGTTTTTGTGCCGGGGGAAAGGCAGGGCTCAAGAGAGGAGCTACTATGTGTCTGCTCCACTCAGCTCATCACGTGATCTCTTTAAATATACGTATAACTAGCCGTTAAGCCCGTTAAAACGGGCGAGATTTGTGTTTTGCAAAATGTAATAATTCTCACCTCCATCCATCCATGTGCAGCAAACCTCCTCTCTCCCCTGCCCTCCCCTCCCCCGATCCATGTCCAGCAACCCTGCTCTCTCCCCGCCCTCCCCCCATGTCCAGCAGCCATCCTGTATCCCTGGCCTCCCCCCCTTCCAGCAACCATCCTCTCTCCCCTGCCCTCCCCCCATGTCCAGCAGCCCTCCTCTGTCCCCTGGCCTCACTCCGTCCACCGATCCTCCCCCCATATCCAGCAATCCTCCTGTTTCCCTTGGCCTCCTCCCCTCCCCCGTCCACCAACCCTGCCCTCCCCCCATGTCCAGCAACCCTCCTCTCTGCCCTGCTCTCACCCCATGTCCAGCAACCATGCCCTCTCCCCCTGTCCTCCCCCCATGTCCAGCTACCCTACTCGCCGCCGCTCCCTCCCCCTTCTGTGCCGGGCCCCTGGCACTGACCTGACAGCGCCTCTCACCTCCGTGTGAAAATGCTACAGGCAGCAGCAGATCGCTCTGCTGCTGCCTGCAGCGCTTCCAGACGGAGGTGAGAGGCGCTGTCAGGTCAGTGCAGGGGGCCCGATACGGAGGGGGGCAGGAGCGGCGGCGGGGATGGGGGGGAGGGTGGAGGTTGGTGCGCGCGATGTTCATTTCCAGGCTCCAGCGGCAGCATCCGACAGTTTGACTCTGTTTCCCTCTCTCTTCCGCCCTCTGACGTCATCACGTCTTGACGCGAGGGCGGGACAGAGAGGGAAGTCTGTACTGCGCATTTGCAGGTGAGTCGGTTTGATTCTTCTTTCACATTGAAAGTGTAGACTAAGATTTGTAGATCAGGGAAACTCCAACTTCAATGCATTTTGAATTGTATTTTTTAGACAGTAGAATGTGAAAAATGTACAAGGCACTGTCTGTGTGTAGTAGAACCCATGGGAGTGAGCTTGTGGGGTGGTCTGCTGGTCTGGTTGGAAGTTACACTAATTCTTGGCATCATGCATGTCCTCTACAGGCCTGATGTACGTACTCTGGATCTGGAATGCCAAGCCTGTCCCTCACTCTACTGGTTGTTACAGCACTACTGTTAAAGAGGTACTGGAGGAACCACTCACTACTCATTGAAAGGACCTAGAATGATTATTCACTTATACAAAGCAAAATAGTTCCCACTGCATTTTATACCCATTTACTTAAACATTTAGGGATCTCTGTGTAGTGCAAGGCTGCTGTGACTTACAACATCATTCTCACTATACTCAACTTTACAAAAAGCACATCCTTGTTATGTCACGGCGGTCTAAATGATCAAAGCATTTTAATAGGATCCTCAGATCAGCGTACCTGCCTCTATAGTGGCTAATGGTTTTTATGAGCCAAGCATATTATAATGTAGAAATAAGTAATCGAAAATTTGGATTGATGAGGATTGTGGCACTGCCTCTTGAAATATGCTTGGCTCATAAAAACCATTAGCCATTATAGAGGCAGGTACGCTGATCTGAGGATCCTATTAAAGCACTTTGATCATTTAGACCTCCGTGATATAACAAGGATGTGCTTTTTCTGAAGTTGCCCCATGTAAGCCGCATTGAGCCTGCCATGAGTGGAAAAGCGCGGGGTACAAATGTAACAACAACAAAAAAAAATTGAGTATAGTGAGAATGATTTGATTGTGGAGGAGTGGCCTAGTGGTTAGAGTGGTGAACTTTGGTCCTGGGGAACTGGGTTCGATTCCCACTGCAGGCACAGGCAGCTCCTTGTGACTCTGGGCAAGTCACTTAACCCTCCATTGCCCCAGGTACAAATAAGTACCTGTATATAATATGTAAGCCGCATTGAACCTGCTTTGAGTGGGAAAGTGCGGGGTACAAATGTAAGAAAAAAACAACTCCCTTCACTACTTAAATTGTACATCTGCCTAGTTATGACTTACAATATGACAGTGTCAGTGATTTGTAGATGGAGCATGACCTGATTTGCTTAAGCCTGAATGCTTTCTGGAGCTAAGAGCAGGAAAAAGCCATTTGCATTGAAAAGAGCCTATGAGAGTGTATTCAGGGCCAAAGTTGTAGTATGAAAAATGAAGGCACATGTTCAGGGCAGTCACTGGACAAAACAGTACCTGTCCTTTATGGGCTTGTGTGGCACATGCTTTTCTGCAAAGGGTGAAAGCATAAATAATTTATAATGGTGAAGACTCTGAGAACTTTGCAAATCACGATGCCCTGTCAAAATGTCCCATGGCTGGCACTTACTCGTTGAGCAAAATGGCACCCTGGGTCTGGACTGCATTTGGTGCCCTTTTACCTTCAGGGCTGGTGTGTGTGCAGACTCAAAACTGACTTAAAAGAGCAGAGGGTGCCCATGATGATTGCCCTGCTTGAGCCCCCCCCCCCCCCCCCCTTGTGATAGGCCTGGATATATACTGCACTCTGTATATTAGTGGCAACAACATCTGTTTGCCTCTTAGAAAAAAGATTGTACTGCTTATTCATGCATTGACAAAGCTGCCGTCTGTAGACAGATGTCACCGGTGTTGGAAATAGCTCCTGAAAACTCTGATAAAGGTTATTTAAATATATATATATTATTGGCCATGTTTCATGTCCTCATTGACCTTCACTGGGCTGGACTGCCTTTATGACTTGTTTAAAAAGTGTAAACATGACAGTAACTTTTACGCCAAATATTTGTTTCAGTCCCTTCCCTCAACCTGAAAGGGTCAATTAGGATGCTTTCTTTTCTCAAACTTTTTCTTTTTACTTATTTACAGGAAAATGTATCAACACAAGCGGCTGATTTTGATTCTCCTGACAACCTCAGTCCTTTTTGGTAGGTCTATTTCATTATAAAATGTTGTCCCTTGGCCAGTAGCAGGATACAAGGGTCACACATGGAGGTTGCGACATAGCTAAATAAGCTGGCAGGCACTGAGAAGATCCCAGCTATTTGGCCAATAAACACTGTTTGTGAGAACTAAACAGTGTATCGGCATCCAGTGTCCTACGATGAAAGATCCATCCTCCAACCCTACTTTTTCCCGTTTTTTGAGGCACTGAGAAGACCATGAGTTCAGGGGGCAATTTAAAGCAGTTTTCTTGTATAATAATAGTAGTCTATTCTACAGCTCCTTAGAGATTATAATATCTAACCCATCCTACAATAGCAAACGTCTGCTAGTCAGGTTTACAGCCTCATTTTACATAGAATGTAGAGATTAGAACTGAAATGCCCATGTCGGGATGTGCTCAGTTCTGATGGTATTTTAGAAAAGGCTCTTCCGACACAGAGCCATTTCTAAAATGCCTGCAGGAGTGTACTTGTATTTCTCCGAGGACAAGAAGGCTCCATATTTTTACGTGTGGGTCGTCATCCGTGATGGCCCAGGAGACCGGAACTTTTCTTCAGAAAAAAACAGAAGTTTTGAGAGGCTCGCCAGCGCGGGCCCAAACGCACCGTGCATGCGCGAGCCGCTTCCCGCCCGCGATGTGAGTGTGACTGAACTAGTTTCTTTTTTTCCGCGATTGAGGAGAGTTGTTTTCGGACTGCTCTCCTTCGTTTTTCGCTCAGGAGACCGTGATTTTTTTTGCGTTTTACGCACCCTTTTCTTCTTTTTTCTCCTTCAAAATAAAAACTAAAAAAAAAAGTTGTTCCTTTATTTTTTAGTTTTCTGCCCGGTTGGAAGTTTCCTTTCTTTTTCCGTTTGCGGCCGCCCTCAGGCCGCTCGGTCATGTTTTTCCCCTTTTTTCCTGTGCCTTTTCCTTTGGCACAATCGAGCCGTTTAATTTCGCGGACGCTATTTTTCCGTCCATGACATCGAGGACTCCCAGCGGCTTCAAGCGCTGTATTCGCTGCAACCGGACCATCTCGAGTACCAACACCCACGCATGGTGCCTTCACTGTCTTGGGCCCGATCATCTTCCTGCTGCTTGTAAGCTGTGCAAGTTGATGAAAAAGCGGACCCAGATAGCTCAAGAGACTCAGCGTGAGCGGCTTTTCCCAGATTGGGCCGGTCCTTCGACGTTGGCATCGACATCGGTACCAAGGTTGGCAGCGTCGATGTCGAGGGAAGCAGCACCGAGAGTCCAGGTAATGGCTGCTGAAAGACTACTTCGAGCTGGGAGCAGCGAGGCATCAAGCGGGTCTCCACCTGTCTCGAGGCCTACTGCTATGCAGGCCCCCCGGGACTGACCTTCGTCGGACCCGGCCCCGAGGAGGCGTGAGGATTCCACGTCCTCCTCATCGGTACCGAGGAATGTCAATGACGGGCGTCGAGCTAAGGCGAAGAAGCACTGTCATTGATCTCCTCCTTACGATACCGAGCTTTGGGGAGCCGAGGGAGTCGGCACCCGAGAAGTGTCGGTGCCGGAAGGACCGCTAACCCTCCATTCAGGAGGTGCCTATGCGTCGGTCGTCCGGCAGCCTGGTACCGGCTCTCGATCCCCTTCAGATTCTGGCACCGACTCCTGCACCGGCCCTGCAGCCTTTTCCGATGGCAGCTCTCAATGAGCGTCTCCGGGCCATTCTTCCAGAGCTTCTGGAAGGACTGCTCCGTCAGTCTGCTTCGGTACCGGAGGTGCTTGCGCCTCCCGTACCTACTGCTGAGACGGGATCTGGCCCATCTCCTGTGAGGAGGTCCCCACCTTTGGTACCGCTTGCGGTACCGGAGCCGGTTACCACCCGGGTTGACTCTCCTTCGACTTCGGTGGAGGAAGCTTCGCCGGAGTCCAGGCAGGAGTCGACTTCTTGACATCCCCCATGAGGACATCGGTCCTTGAAGTCAAGACAGGCTCGGGTTCGGGCTGCTCTTCAAGAGCTTTTGTCCGACATCGAAGAGGAGCATTCATGGGGAGAGGAGGAAGACCCCAGGTATTTTTCGGAAGAAGACTCCCAGGGGCTTCCTTCTGATCCTACTCCGCCTATTGGACAGTCTCCACCTGAGAGCCTTTCTTTTTCATCTTCTGTGTGGGAAATGTCTAAGGACATTCCATGGGCTGAGATGTTCGAGGTCCTGGATTATCTTTCGCCTGCAGAGGTTGCAACGGCCCCCCTGCACAATACACTCAGGGAAGTGATGTTGCGGAATTGGTCTTGCCCTCTCTCTAATTCAGTTGTCAACAAGAAGTCCGAATCCCAGTACAGAGTCCATGGTGAGCCTGTGATGGTGAAGGCCCAACTGCCTCACGATTCTATGGTGGTGGACTCTGCTCTCAGGAGAGCCAAGAGTACTAGAGACTATGCCTCGGTGCCCCCCGGGCAGAGAGTCTAGGACCTTGGATTCTTTTGGGAGGCGTATGTATCAGGCTGGAATGCTCGCCGCCAAGATCCAAACATATCAACTGTACACCAGCATTCACTTACGGAACTCGGTTAAGCAACTGTCCAGTTTAGTTGAAGCTCTTCCTCCAGAGCTTGCTGAACCTTTTCACTAGGTGGCCAGACAGCAGAAGGCGTGTCGCAAATTCCTGGCCAGGGGGGCTTACAACATTTTTGGTACCGCATCCCGAGTAGCTGCTCAGGGTATCATGATGTGCAGACTCTCATGGCTGCGTGTCTCGGACCTGGATCAGAAGACCCAGCAGCGAATGGCGGATGTTCCTTGCTGGGGGGATAACCTTTTTGGAGAGAAGGTTGAGGATATGGTCGATACCCTCAAGAAGCATATGATGCTATGGATTCTCTCTCCCGCCGGACGCCTTCTGCTACTACCTCCTCCTCTAGGAGGTTTTTTGGAGGGAGGAGGAGTGCTCCCTATTCCTATAATAGGCGTAGGTACACTCCTGCCTCTCGACAGCCTGTTCAGGCTTGCTCCCAGCAGGCTCGCTCTCGTCAGCGGCGTGCTCCGAAGGCCCCTCCAGTTCTCCAGCAAAAACAAGGAACGGGTTTTTGACTGGCTCCGGAGCACCATAGCTGAGGTAAGAGTATCCGTGCCGGACGGTCTGCCTGTTGGGGGGAGGTTGATATTTTTTCACCAAAGGTGGCCTCTTCTAACCTCCGACAGGTGGGTTCTTCAAATAGTCCGTTTAGGATACGCTCTCAATCTGGAATCAAAACCTCCAAATTGCCCACCAGGAGCTCAATCCTTCAGCTCCCAGCACAAGCAGGTATTTGCAGAGGACCTCTCCGCCCTTCTAAAGGCCAATGCGGTCAAACCCATTCCACCAGGGGAAGAAGGGCTGGGATTCTATTCCAGGTACTTCCTTGTGCAAAAGAAAACCGGGGGGATGCTTCCCATCCTATACCTAAGGGCCCTGAACAAATATCTAGTCCGAGAAAAATTCAGGATGCTTTCCCTGGGCACCCTTCTTCCCATGATTCAGGAAAACGATTGGCTATGCTCTCTGGACTTAAAGGACGCCTATACTCACATCTCAGATCTTCCAGCTCACAGGAAGTACCTTCGATTTCGTCTGGGAACTCAGCACTTTCAGTACTGCGCGCTGCCCTTTGGTCTAGCATCTGCGCCCAGGGTCTTTACAAAGGACTTGGCAGTTGTCGCAGCATCGCTACACAGACTGGGAGTGCATGTATTCCCTTATCTCAACAATTGGCTGGTAAAGAACATCACGGAGGCAGGAGTTCTACGATCCATGCAGATTACTATTCAACTGCTCGAACTGCTGGGGTTTGTAATAAATTATCCCAAGTCCCACCTAGTTCCAGTTCAGAAATTGGAATTCATAGGAGCTCTATTGAACACAAGGACGTCTCGAGCTTATCTCCCCCAGGCAAGGGCGGACAATCTTCTAGCCTTAGTGTCCTCGGCTTGAACATCTCAACAGATCACAGTTCGGCAAATGTTGAGGTTTCTCGGCCACATGGCCTCCACAGTTCATGTGACTCCCATGGCATGTCTACATATGAGATCAGCTCAATGGACCCTAGCTTCCCAGTGGTGTCAGGCTACAGGGGATCTAGAGGATGTCATCCATCTTTCCACCGATTTTTGCAATTCCCTACAGTGGTGGACCATTCGCTCCAATCTGACCTTGGGACGTCCATTCCAAATTCCTCAGCCACAAAAAGTGCTGACGACGGATGCATCCCTCCTGGGGTGGGGAGCTCATGTAGATGGGCTTCACACTCAAGGAGCTTGGTCCTTCCAGGAAAAAGGTCTTCAGATCAACCTCCTGGAATTGCAAACGATCTGGAACGCTCTAAAGGCTTTCAGGGACCGGCTGTCCAACCAAATTATCCTAATTCAGACAGACAATCAGGTTGCGATGTATTACACCAACAAGCAGGGGGGCACCGGATCTCACCCTCTGTGTCAGGAAGCCGTCCGGATGTGGCTTTGGGCGCATCAGCACGGCATGATTCTCCAAGCCACGTATCTGTCTGGCGTAAACAACAGTCTGGCTGACAAGTTGAGCAGGATAATGCAACCTCACGAGTGGTCGTAGAACATGGACGTTGTCCAAAAGATCTTCCGAGCGTGGGGCACCCCCTCGGTGGATCTTTTTGCCACTCAGACCAATCACAAGGTACCTCAATTCTATTCCAGGCTTCAGGCCCACGACAGACTAGCATCAGATGCCTTTCTCCTACATTGTGGGACAGGCCTTCTGTATGTGTATCCTCCCATACCTTTAGTAGGGAAGACTTTGCTGAAACTCAGGCAAGACCGCGGAACCATGATTCTGATAGCACCTTTCTGGCCCCGTCAGATATGGTTCCCTCTTTTTCTGGACTTGTCCTCCGAAGAACCGTGGAGATTGGAGTATTTTCCAACCCTCATCACTCAGAACGAGGGGTCGCTTCTACATCCCAACCTCCAGTCTCTGGCTCTCACGGCCTGGATGTTGAGAACTTAGAGGTTGCCTCTTTAGGTCTGTCAGAGGGTGTCTCTCGAGTCTTGCTTGCTTCCAGGAAAGATTCCACGAAAAAGAGTTATTCTTTTAAATGGAGGAGGTTTGCCGTCTGGTGTGACAGTAAGGCCCTAGATCCTTTTTCTTGTCCTACACGAACCCTGCTTGAATACCTTCTACACTTATCAGAGTCTGGTCTTAAGACTAACTCAGTAAGGGTCCATCTTAGTGCAATCAGTGCTTATCATCATCAGCCTATCTCTGGACAGCCTTTGTTGTTCGCTTTATGAGAGGTTTGCTTTTGTCAAAGCCCCCTGTCAAACCTCCACCAGTGTCCTGGGACCTCAACGTCGTTCTCACCCAGCTGATGAAAGCTCCTTTTGAGCCACTGAATTCCTGCCATCTGATGTATTTGACCTGGAAGGCCATTTTCTTAGTGGCTGTTACTTCAGCTCGTATAGTCAGTGAGCTCCAAGCCCTGGTAGTCCATGCGCCTTATATTAAATTTCATCATAACAGAGTAGTCCTCCGCACTCATCCTAAGTTCTTGCCGAAGGTGGTGTTGGAGTTCCATCTGAACCAGTCAATTGTCTTGCCAACATTTTTTCCCCGTCCACACACCTGCCCTGGTGAGGACAAGTTGCACACCTTGGACTGTAAGAGAGCATTGGCCTTTTACGTGGAGTGGACAAAGCCCTATCGACAGTCCGCCCAGTTGTTTGTTTCTTTTGATCCCAACAAGATTGGAGTTGCCATCGGAAAACGCACCATCTCCAATTGGCTGGCAGATTGCATTTCCTTCACTTATGCCCAAGCTGAGCTGACTTTGGAGGGCCATGTCACGGCTCACAATGTTCGGGCCATGGCTGTGTCAGTGGCTCACTTAAAGTCAGCCTCCATTGAAGAAATTTGCAAAGCTGCAACATGGTCATTGGTCCACACATTCACATCTCATTACTGCCTGCAGCAGGATACCCAACACGATAGTTGGTTTGGGCAGTCGGTGTTACAGAATCTGTTTGGGGTTTAGAATCTAACTCCACCCTCCTAGGCCCATTTCTGTTCTGTTCCAGGCTGCACTCTGACTTAGTTGTGTTTGTTTTCAGGTCAATCTCGGTTATGTCCTCGCTGTTGCGGGGCCCAATTGACCAATGTTCATTGTTTTGAGTGAGCCTGGGTGCTAGGGATACCCCACACGTAAGAATATGGAGCCTGCTTGTCCTCGGAGAAAATGAAGATACATACCTGCAGCAGGTATTCTCCGAGTGCAGCAGGCTCCATATTCTTACAACCCTCCCTCCTCCCCGTTGGAGTTGTCTGCTTTTATCTTGTTTGCTTTCTATATAACTAGTTCAGTCACGCTCGCGTTGCGGGCGGGAAGTGGCTCGCGCATGCGCGGTGCATTCGGGCCTCTCAAAACTTCTGTTTTTTTTTCTGAAGAAAAGTTCCGGTCTCCTGGGCCGTCGCAGACGATGACCCACACGTGAGAATGTGGAGCCTGCTGTCCTCAGAGAATACCTGCTACAGGTATGTATCTTCATTGTGCCAGCACATGCAGCAGAACCAGCCTTTTTAGAAATATACACATGATAAAAATGAATGGCTTAAACCCAGCAGCTTCCACACAGAGGTGTCACACTTCAGTAATGTATTTATTCCAAGTGCATGTGTTGCACACGTACTCCCTGTCAGACCCCCCCAACCCTCTGTGCCTTAAAATCATCTTCCTCCAGTTTATGCTCGGGCAGTGGCAGCGGCACTTATAGGCTGCCTGCAGCCTGCACCAGGACTTTGTCTCTGAACAGTCCCGTCGCTTCTGACACAATTTCCTGTTTTGTAATGGGCAGGACCATTCAGAGAGAAAGTCCTGGTGCAGGCTGCAGGCAGCCTATAAGTGCTGCTGATGCTGCCTGGGCGAAGACTGGAACAGAGCAGAGGTGATTTTAAGGTACTGGGGGGGGGTATAAGGGGCGCCATGGGGGTGCACTCCCTGTTAACAATTCCTGGCTACGCCATTGTTGCACATATATGTGGAAGTGGTGCCCCATTTAACAAACCTACATGTGTAAGTGCAACCAAGTAAGTAGTAAGGTCACAATTTTAATTTGGTTTCAGTTTGGAGGTGGAAATGAACTACATGGGCTTAAGGAGAATGATTCCTGAAATCCGTGGTGTAAAGCCCTTGCTGAAATCAACACCTTATTTAAACCTACAGTATGGGCTGGATTCAGTAAATGGTGCCCAAATGTAAGCACTGGAAAGATCCATGCAAAACTAGTATTCTATAAAGTGCATTCCGTACCAAGCGCCCTTTACAGAACAGCTCTTAGTGCTGATTCTGGTGCCCAGCTTTGAGCACAAGGACTTAGACCTGCTGAAACCTGGAATAAACACTGGTGCATAAATTGGGCACGCAACCTCAGAATTCTAGAACACTGCGCCTAAACCTTTGGAATGCCCCTGACCCGCCCTTGCCCTTACCATGGCCACACTCCTTTTTGGGTTACAGCCGAGACACTTTGGGCACACAGTGTCATAGAATAGCGCATAATGATGGTAAAAAGTAAGCAGACTAAAACAGAAAGGTCAAACCAAAGTTTATTAAAACCACATAGATTCACACTGCCTGACACAGGCCATGTTTTGCCCAAATCAGGGCTGCATCAGGGGCTCTAAAATTACAAAAAAAAATTGCTATGCATAAAATATATCTTAAAGAATGTGGAATAAATGTATGCAGACATAAATCATAAAATAATATAGAGAAGTAGCACAGTTATAGTTCAATGTACTCATGCATCACAGTAATCCATATAACTACAACCCAATAGTGAAACTGCAAACTTAAAAGCCACTTTCCAGCACAGAGTGTTATTTAATTGTTTGAAAGACAGATCAATACTGTTCACTAAATTGTATGCAAACATAGAACCCACACTGATATAGTAGAACATCACAGATATAGCTTAATAAATTTAAAAAAAAAAAGCACACACAGGTGACCATATGACTAACCCAATAGTGAAACAGCATGCTAGAGAACCACTATCCAGCACCGAGTGTACTTTTAATTAATATTGAAAGAATAGATCTATACCTTTCACTAGATTCAAACATTCTTCATTAAAACCAGAAATCAATATAGAGACAGATCTCTGAAAGCATAAGTATTTCTCAGAATTGGGACACATAGAGGGGCATAATCGAATGCGAACGCTTATCTCCATGGGCGTCTATGTCCGAAAATGGGTACGTGAAGAGGCGGGACAGACCGTATTTTCGAAAAAATGGACGTTTTTCAGCTGGGCGTTTGTTTTTTTTAGCGATAATGGAAACTAAAAACGCCCAGCTCAAAATCGTCCTAATCTGAGCCATTTGGTCGTGGGAGGGGCCACGATTCGTAGTACACTTGCCCCCCTGACATGCCAGGACACCAACTGGGCACCCTAGAGGTCCTTGCGGTGGACTTTAGACAACACTCCCACATGCATAGCTCCCTTACCACGGGTGCTGAGCACCCAACTCCCCTCCCCCAAAACCCACTACCCACAAATGTACAACACTACCATAGCTCTTAGGGGTGAAGGGGGCACCTACATGTGGGTACAGTGGGTTTTGCAGGCCTCCCATTTACCAGCACAAGTGTCACAGGTAGGGGGGATGGGCCTGGGTCCACCTGGCTGAAGTGCACTGCGGTACCCACTAAAAGTGCTCCAGGGACCTGCATACACGCAGGCCTCTAGTACTTGTTGCTACTATATAACATTGGCACACCAGTTGACACCTGAAGACTAATCTCTCCAAAAACATCCTTTATTGGAATAAGCACGCTTTCTCACAGTTAACTGCAGATCAGAGGTTGTGCCCCACTGGCAACGAGTCTCCCTGGTACTGAGATTAGCAGTAGGTCAGAGCTGGCAGAATGGTGTACAATGCCCTCTTTCAGCCACATTCAAGGTAAGAACTAAGTTCTGTAACGTGGGTAACACGTGAAAGGGATCTAAAGCTGGCTTACAAAAATGGCCACTACCTCATGGACTACCGGAAACAAAACAGGGCACACTCTGACCCAGTAAGCAGGGGGAAAAGCACCATGGGAGTAGAGCCTACCAACTACCAACATCGTGAGCATTTGCCACAAGCTAGTGGAATCACGGAGCCCAATACCCTACACCCACCACAATGCATTGCTGATGTGACTCTGCAGTGCGCATAACAGAAAAGGTGTCACACTCACCCGAGAGCCACATCACAACCAGGGAAAGGCTGGCACAGGATAGAACACATTCTGCTGTCATGGAGGTGGGTAGGGCATTTGAGGCTGGCATAGAGGCTGGAAAAAAAGTTTTTAAAGTGGGGTTTTTTTGGTGGGAGGGGGTTAGTGACCACTGGGGGAGTCCGGGGAGGTCATCCCCGATTCCCTCCAGTGGTCATCTGGGCAGTTGGGGCACTTTTTTGGGACTTGTTCGTGAAAAAAAAGGGTCCACAAAAAGTGACCCAAAATCGCGGTAAAAACGCATTTTTTTCGATTATTAGCTAAAGACGACCATCTCTCCTCTGCCGATAACCACGCCCCAGTTCTGCCTTCACCACGCCTCCTACACGCCCCCATCAACTTTACCCGTTTCCGCGACGGATTGCAGTTGGAAACGCCCAAAATCAGATTTCGATTATACCGATTTGGGCGCCCACGGAAGAAAGATGCCCATCTCCCGATTTGGGTCGCAATATAGGCGTTTTTCTCTTTCGATTATAAGCAGGATAGAGAGGCATAAATTGAAAGGGACGTCCAAGTTTTGTTGAGGACGTCCTCGCAAAACGTCCCGAAGGAGGGGAGGGGAAACCCGCATTATCGAAACAAGATCGACGTCCATCTTTCGTTTCGATAATACGGTCGTGGACGTCCAAATCTTGAAATTTTGGTCGTCCTTAGAGATGGTTGTCCCTAGACTTGGTCATTTATGATTTTCGGCTATAATGGAAACCAAGGACGTCCATCTCAGAAACAACCAAATGCAAGCCCTTTGGTCGTGGGAGGAGCCATCATTTCTAGTGCACTGGTCCCCCTGACATGCCAGGACACCAACTGGGCACCCTAGGGGGCACTGCAGTGGACTTCAGAAATTGCTCCCAGGAACATAGCTCCCTTACCTTGTCTTCTGAGCCCCCCGAAACCTCCCCTAAAACCCACTACCCACAACTGTACACCACTACCATAGCCCTTACAGGTGAAGGGGGGCACCTAGTTGTGAGTACAGTGGGTTTCTGGTGGGTTTTGGAGGGCTCGCTGTTTCTTCCACAAACATAACAGATATGGGGGGGATGGGCCTGGGTCCGCCTGTCTGAAGTGCACTGCACCCACTAAAACTGCTTTGATGGACCTGAGTATGACATCTGAGGCTGGCATAGAGGCTGGCAAAAAATATTTTGAAAGAAATTTTTTGAGGGTGGGAGGGGGTTAGTGACCACTGGGGAAGTAACGGGAGGTCATCCCCGATTCTCTCTGGTGGTCATCTGGTCATTTTGGGTACCTTTTTGTGCCTTGGTCGTAAGAAAAACACGACCAGGTAAAGTCGTCCAAGTGCTCGTCAGGGACGCCCTTTTTTTTCCATTATGGATTGAGGACATCCATATGTTAGGCATGCCCAACGCCTTCACTACACTTCCAATACGCCCCCTTGAACTTTGGCCATCCCTGCGATGGAAAGCAGTTGGGGACGTCCAAAATTGGCTTTCGATTATACTGATTTGGACGACCCTGGGAGAAGGACGTTCATCTTCTGATTTGTATCGAAAGATGGGCGTCCTTCTCTTCCGAAAATGAGCCTGATACCTAAAAAGTGACACCAAATTATACCATAGCGGTTTGACTGAAAAACATGAATTTTTAAAATGCAATTATATGCCAAATTTAACAAAAAAGTAGCCTAATAACATTAAAACAAATGCTTCTCAGAAAAGACACGCACCAAACTTAGCCCGAAGACTACAGCATCAGCATATAAGATTCAGCTTCTACACAAACAGCATTACATGACAGTACGTCAGTAATAGTATGCAGTGCGGTCCAGTGATGTCTTTATGCATTCCATTCCATTAATAGTATGCAATGGGTTTCAATGATATCAGAAAATCTTTGCAATGCGTATTAATGACAACCTTATGCATTCATTCTAAGTATGTGAGACAGAAAAATAACATCGGTTCACCCAAAGTATAGATAATCATAACCCTAAATAATGTAAAATTTGAAATGTCAATTTAAATTAAAATATATTAATAACTACACAGCACTTCAAAAGAAATCCAGGGCTTTGCATAAATGCTGTCCTTCTTGTATTACATACCATTCGGGGTTGTCAATAGTTATAATAATGCACTATATATCAACTCTAAGCCAACACCCTAAAGCATCTAGATCAAAAATTATTATGATACCCATCCACATAAAATACTTGTACTACCATATGAATGCTCATCAATATCATGCCCATATCATCCAAAAACAATATATAGTGATTTAAAATAGAAACATTATATAGATTAATGATGATATACAGTGCTAGCCAATAGCATCCTTATATACTCCATACTATAACATGCATTGCAGATCAATGATGTCAGTGCAAATATTAGTTATTACATGCAATTTCACACAAAATCTTTTAAATGGCAACACAATGCTTCACAATAGTATTAAATAAAAATGTTATAATAACCAGCAACATCAAAATGAAATGGAGTTATTTAGATTATAAAATCTAACACAAATCAACTGTCACGTCTGTGGCCGTGACCACCCTCAGACTTACCTTGTTCCTGGGGGTCAGCTTCCTAGCTGGCTCCTGTTTCTTCTGTCTGTCCTTTCTGAGCTAGCTCTGGCTGTCTGTGCTGGCTGCATTAGCAGCATGACTCTAATTGCTTCACTACACTACACCTGGGTGTGGGAACCCTCTCTGTGTTTCACTGTGCTTTCTGCCTGCTCCTTGGTTTGTGCCTGAACAGCCTCCATAGTTACTTAGAGATTGATGCAGCTGCGCCTCTGGTGTTGAAGGGCTTTATTAAGCACTTGGAGACTGCAGCCTTGGCCTTTGCATCGTCTAAGGTCCCTGGTATGTTAGAGTTCTCTGTGCACTGCTACATTGTCCAGTTCAGTGTGAGTTCTAGCTTGTTACTAGTAGCTTGGGCATAGCCTTTCTGGTTGGCTTGTGTACAGCTTTACTAGTTCTCCTGTGTTTGCTTAGTGTGAGTTCCTAGCGTATGACTAGTTAGCTTGGGCACAGCTTTGCTTGTTAGCCTGTGTACAGCTTTACTAGTTCTCCTGTGTTTGCTTATTGTGAGTTTCTAGCGTATGATTGGTTAGCTTGGGCATAGCTTTCCTGTTAGCTTGTGTACAGCTTTACTAGTCTTCTTGTGTTTAGCTTTCTGGTTTTCCCGTGTGTGTTTTCGTTTGCTTCTGGAGCTTCAGCCCTAGTTCTGTCTGTTGCCAGTACTCCTTGTTACTAGAGCTCCAGCCGTAGTCTTGCTCCTTGACCTGACCATTGCCTGAATCTGACTACTCTCTGCCCGTTGTCTGACCTGACCACTGCCTGTACCCAGATATTCTCTGCTTGCTCCTTGACCTGACCATTGCCTGAATCTGACTACTCTCTGCCCGCTGTTTGACCTGCCTACTGCCTGGACCCGGATATTCTCTGCCTGCAGTCAGACCTGACTATTGCCGGAACCCGGACATTCCCTGCCTGTCTGCCTTGCTTTCGCCTAGGTGCCTGGGGGCACTTCTGTATCCTAACTCCTGTTGTTTCTGCCTGCTAGTTCCAGTTCCGATTTTCCTGTAAGCCCAGCCGGCTGCCCGAAACTGAGGGCTCAACCCTCGGGGAACAGTGGCTAAGCGTAGGTGAAGCCTAGGTCCAGTGTGTTCCTGTCCAGCAGATACCGGTCCCGTGGGTTCCAGTCCAGTGGGCTCCACCCCGGTGTGTTCCAGTCCAGCGGGCTCCACTCCAGTGTGTACCAGTCCAGTGGGTTCCAGTCCGGTGCATTCCAGTCCTGTGTATTCCTGTGCAGAACTCCAGTCCGGGGTTCCAGTCCAGTCTTGCCTCGTCTCTACCTTGAAGGTGACCTTGCCTGCCACTGCCGCTCCACGGTAGTGGTCCAAGGACTCACAGACCCAGTGCTCCCGGGGAAGAAGCCTGACAGTATGCCAAGGTCCTCGAGAACGCGACATCAACCTTCAATGATGATCAAGTGTTTTGCAAAAACCTGACTGCCAGCTCTAAACCATCACCTTAAAATCCATCTGAGATCAACAGCCTGGTTGAAACATCTACACATTCACATCGAACTAAAATCATCCATATTAGTTAATGACATCAGAATTATAAAAACAAAATGTTACTGATGTCCTTACCATCATTATAAATCAACACTATCATGTACCTTAAAAACAATCAACATTACTAAGACTTTTCTTTTGAGAAGAAAAAAACCAGAGCAAATATCATTTTTAATAGAAATAATAATAATAATTAAATAGTGTCCCATAAAAATTACATGTTTTATAAAAACACAGATAAATCTGTCTCCATATTAAGTCCTCCCAGTAGAGTGCCTAAATCAAAAATAAACCTCTGTTTCATTCTCAGCAGTTGCATATCTACTGGGCTACCTGTCCAAGATATTTTGAACACAGCAAGAACACAAAATTTATAATCATCAAATTTATGACCTTTTGTAAGGTTGTCATTGATACGTATTGCATAGATTTTCTGATATCACTGAAACCCATCGCATACTATTAATGGATAGAATGCATAAAGACGTCACTGGACCATACTGCATACTATTAGTAACGCCATTAATCCATGCAATAAGATATATATATATATATATATATATATATATATATATATATATATATATATATAATAAAACGCACCCTCAACGTTCTGAAGCCAACGTTCTGTGAAGCCCTGAAGCCTGAAGCCTTGAAGCCTGAAGCCTTGAAGCCTTGAAGCCATCTGACGTCACTCCCAGCCGTCTCTGCCCCGCCCTCGCGACAAAACAAACAAATCCGGAAGCGAAACGTCAGGGAAGGAGGCGGCGCTCCCGACGTCTAGCCTTCCCTTAGCTGTGTTCCGCCTTCGGAACACAGCGAAGGGAAAGCTAGACGTCGGGAGCGCCGCCTCCTTCCCTGACGCTTCGCTGCACAAACCGCCACGGAGGTAAAGTTAAAAAGAATTAAAAAAAAAAAAAGGGATGCATGGATGCGAAGGGGGGGGGGCATGGATGCGAATGGGGGGGGGGCATGGATGCGAAGGGGGGGGAGAAGAGGGCGGGCCAGGCTGGGACATGGGAGAGAGCGTAGCATGGATGCGAGGGGGGGGGGGTCATGGAAGGGCGAGAGGGGACTTGCTGGAAAAGGATGAATGGAGGTGGCAGGGGACAGAGGAAAATGGATGGGTATGGATTAGGAGGGCAGGGCACAAGGAGAGAGGGGAATTACTGGAAATGGATGAATGGAGGGGGCAGGGGACAGAGGAGCATGGATGGGCATGGATTGGGAGGGCAGGACTCAGGGAGAGAGGGAAATTGCTGGATAGGGAAAAATGGAGGGGCCAGGTGACAGATGAACATGGATGGGCATGGATTGGAAGGGCAGGACTCAGGGAGAGGGGAATTGCTGGATAGGGATGAATGGAGGGGACAGATGGGCATGGATGGATATGGATTGCAGAGCAGGCCTCAGGCAGAGAGGGGAAATGCTGGATAGGGAAAAATGGAGGGGCCAGGTGACAGATGAGCATGGATTGGAAGGGCAGGACTCAGGGAGAGGGGAATTGCTGGATAGGGATGAATGGAGGGGACAGATGGGCATGGATGGATATGGATTGCAGAGCAGGCCTCAGGCAGAGAGGGGAAATGCTGGATAGGGAAAAATGGAGGGGCCAGGTGACAGAGGAGCATGGATGGGCATGGATTGGAAGGGCAGGACTCAGGGAGAGGGGAATTGCTGCATAGGGATGAATGGAGGGGACAGATGGGCATGGATGGATATGGATTGCAGGGCAGGCCTCAGGCAGAGAGGGGAAATGCTGGATAGGGATGAATGGAGGGGGCAGGTGACAGACAAACATGGATGGCCATGGATTGGGAGGGCAGGGCTCAGGGACAGAGGGGAATTGCTGGAAAAGGATCAATGGAGGGGGCAGGAGACAGATGGCCATGGATTGGGAGGGCACGGCTCACACTCTCTCTCTCATATACAATGTCTTTCTGACTCTCACTCTCACACACTCTGTCTCACACTGTATCACATTCACTCTCTATGTGCCACACAGTCACTCACACACTCGCTTGGTCTCATACACTCACTCAAACAGAGAATCTGTGTCTCACACACACTCTCTCTCTCGCCCACACACACACACTCTCACTCACACTGTGTCTCACATACACACTTGCACACACTCTCATTCTCACACACACACTCTCTCACAAACACACTCACACCCAGACTCACGCTCTCTCTCACACAATCACACTTTCACTCTGACTCTCAAACAGTCACTCTCACATACACTTTCCCAAACATACACACTCCGAGGAAAACCTTGCTAGCGCCCGTTTCATTTGTGTCAGAAACGGGCCTTTTTTACTAGTATATATATATATATATATTTTAAAGGTCTAATCACTGTTTTTGGTTAGTGAATCATATTTGATGGTATATATAGCTATATATATAATTTTTTAAAGAAGTAGTTAGGTTTTCCTGCTCTTTTGTGGACATTTTTCAAATTAACCACTGACATCAGACTTTAAGTATGAGCGTCATCCATATTGTCATGTAATGCTGTTTGTGTAGAAGCTGAATCTTATATGCTCATGCTGTAGTCTTCGGGCTAAGTTTGGTGAGTATCTTTTCTGAGAAGCATTTGTTTTAATGTTATTAGACTACTTTTTTGTTAAATTTGGTATATAATTGCATTTTAAAAAATTTATGTTTTACAGTCAAACTGTTATGGTATAATTTGGTGTCATTTTTTAGGTATGTGTCCCAATTCTGAGAAATATATATTCTTTCAGAGATCTGTCTCTATATTGATTTCTGGTTTTAATAAAGCATGTTTGACTCTAGTGAAAGGTATAGATCCGTTCTTTCAATATTAATTAAAAGTACACTCGGTGCTGGATAGTGGTTCTCGAGCATGCTGTTTCACTATTGGGTTAGAGTCATATGGGTCACCTTTGTGGGTTTTTTTTATAGCTTATTAAGCTATAGCTATGCTGTTCCATCATATCAGTGTGGGTTCTATGTTTGTATACAATTTAGTGAACGGTATTGATCTGTCTTTAAAGCACTGATTAAAGAACACTGTGCTGGAAAGTGGATTTTTAGTTTGCAGTTTCAGTATTAGGTCACAGTTATATGGATCACTTGTGATGTGTGAGCATATTGAGCTATAACTGTGTGTGTTCCCCTATATTATTTTATGATTTATGTTTGTATACATTTATTCAACATTCTTGAAGATATATTTTATGTATAGTAATACTTGTTTTTTTGTAATTTTAGAGCTCCTGATGCGACGAAACACGGCCTGTGTGGGGCAGTGTGAATCTGTGGTTTTAATAAACTTTGGTTTGACCTTTCCTATTTTGGACTGCTTACTTTTTACCATCATTTTGGAACTTGTTGATTGATTACCCTGTTGTTTTCTGCATCATAGAACAGTGCATAGGCAAATGAGTGTATAAGTCCAAATTAGTACCAAGTAATGCCAATAATTAGTTTTAATTGGCTTGTTAACTAATTAATTTGTGTGCCCTCATTTGAGTGATCTATGTAGAATCCGGGGGAGGGGGGGGGGGGTTATGTGCTTCTGAGCTAGTGTAAAATCCTATGTGGAAATTTTTTCTTATACATGTGTATTTTCTTTGTAAAATGGAGAATACACTGTAGGTTTTAGTCTGGCACAAACCATGCACTCTTGAAATCTCCTCATGATGTAATCTCTACATGTAAATAGCAGCTCTACAATGTGTATATGCATATGTATCTGATGTACAGTTGTAAACGAAAGATAAAAGTAAAGAATATAATTGAAAAAATATAAGAAATTAGTAACACACATACAGAGGTTTTTCTGGCCAATGATGAAGAAGCCCAGCCCCCGAAGCTTGTAGATACGCTGGGGGCTTCTTGAGGCCTTTTCCTCTGTTTTTCAGTCAGACCTTTTGATGCATATTATTTTGAATCTCCTAAATTTTCTAGATTGAATACTGTTGTTTACACATGGATATGTTTTTACAGTAATGGCCATAGGGTACATATATTCTAAGTTCTGAAAAGCACTGAGCTCTTTGGCCCTTAACTGAAGATTGTCACTGCCATGGTTGGGTTGGATGAGAGATATATGAAATTGTTTAGATTGCTGTAAATGAAGACTCATTTACTGTAATCTTACTTGGAGCATGTTCCAATTGAGTCGAATGCCCAAAGAAAACTGCATGACCCAAAGTCATTCTAAAACACTGAAATATTCCATGACTCAGCATGCTCTGCCTATATATATCTATACTTGATACTGCTTGGAAGCTGCTGGTAAATAAGCCTTCCTGTTGTACAGATACTGATGGCTGGATCCTCCTTATTTTTTCTCTCTCCAGGTGTATTCTATATCTTCTGGCTCAAACCATTTACAGTGTCAGACAGGGTGCAGGTCCAGGCATTACAGGTACTAGATTTACAAATCTTTGGGATGTTGAGGAGGGGAAACTCAAACCACTGGTGCTTAAGAACATAATAACATGCCATACTGGGACAGATCGAAGGTCCATCAAGCCCAGTATCCTGTTTCAAACAGTGGCCATTACAGGCCACAACTACCTGGCAAGATCCCAAAAGAGTAAAACAAATGTTATGCTGCTTATCCCAAAAGAATAAAACAAATGTTATGTTGCTTATCCTAAAAATAAGCAGTGCATTTTCCCAAATCCATGTTAATAATGGCTTATAGACTTTTAGGAAATTATCCAAACCTTTTTTAAACCCTGCAAAGCTAACTTCTTTCACCACATTCTCTGGCAACAAATTCCAGATTTTAATTACACAGCGAGTGAAGAAATAATTTTTTATATTTGTTTTAAATTTACTATTTAGTAGCTTCGTGTACCCTAATCCTTGTATTTTTAGAGAGAATAAAAAAGTGATTCACGTCTACCCATTCCACTCAGTATTTTATAGACCTCTGTCCTATCTTCCCTCAGCCATCTCTTCTTCAAGCTGAACAGCCCTAGTCGCTTTAGCCTTTCCTGATAGGAAAATTGTCCCATTCCCTTTATCATTTTTGTCACCCTTCTCTGTACCTTTTCTAATTCTGCTATATCTTTTTTGATATGCGGCAACCAGAATTGCACACAGTATTCGAGGTGAGGTCGCACCATGGAACAATACAAAGGCATTATAATATTCTCAGTTTTGTTTTCTATTCCTTTCCTAATAATTCCTAACATTCTATTTGCTTTTTTAGCCACCGCTACACGCTGAGCAGAGGGTTTCAACGTATTATCAATGACGACACTTAGATCTTTTTCTTGGCTGGTGACTCCTTGTGTGGTGCTTTGGATCATATAGCTGGAAATATTTTTTCACTCATTCAGGTAGATGGGTCAAAATTGTGGTAAATATTGATGGTATCCCCTTAACTCTGATTAACATATATGCTTCCAATGCAGACTACGCTGAATTGTTTCATTCAATTGCTGACCAAATTCTATCTGAAGGTGATAATCCAGTAATACTGGGAGGAGATTTTAATTTTGTACAAAACCTAAATACTGACAGAAAATCAATCTATCCTTTCATAAAAAGCAAAGCCTTACAGGACATTATGTCACAATTAAGACTGCAAGATATATTTTTTTTTGTTACATTTGTACCCTGCGCTTTCCCACTCATGGCAGGCTCAAAGCGGCTTACATGGGGCAATGGAGAGTTAAGTGACTTGCCCAGAGTCACAAGGAGCTGCCTGTGCCTGAAGTGGGAATCGAACTCAGTTCCTCAGTTCCCCAGAACCAAAGTCCACCACCCTAACCACTAGGCCACTCCTATGTGGTGTCTCATGCATAATGAATGATCAAGATTTTTCTTTTTATTCTCCTCTACATAACTCATACTCCCATATTGATTACTTTCTGATATCACCCTCACTACTGGGCTAAATCATGTCATTCCAGTATTGGCAATATCTCTTTATCAGACCATGCTCACATGATCTGATAAAGAGATATTGGCCAACTCCACCACAAGGGCCCTTGGAGCTTTATTGCTGGCCTCATGGATAAATACAGTGTTTCATTAGCATGTGTCTAAAGACATAAAAGAATACTTTCATTTCACCTTATTAGAAGACACTAGCTGGGCTACCAGATGGGATGCCTTTAAAGCATTCATTAGAGGCATAATCATTAGTTTTGCTACCTTAACTAATGCAGAAAAGCTTATCTCACAGCTTGAATCCAACCACCAGGCTGATCCGTCAGATATAACTGTTCTAGCTAAGCTACACAAAGCTCGCTTTGCTTACAATTCACTGTTATAACGCCCAGCACACCAGCAAAGAACATTTTATGAAATCTGCACACTATTATGCTGAAAACAACAAAGCAGGACACTTACTAGCTCAATACCTGAAATCTAGATCTGTACGCAATAATATTGTGCCATAAGAGATGCCAATGATAATATCCTTCTCCGAGGACAAGCAGGCTCAATATTCTTACGCATGGTTCGATGTCTGCGACGGCCCAGGAGACAGAAAAAAAAACTTCAAAAGCTTAAGAACCTTCCAGAACGTTCCGCCGCACGGGCGGCTTCCCGCCCGTGACGCGAACATGCAGTGATCAGTTTCTTTTTCTCCGTGGTTCTGGGCAGTCGATGTGTTTTTCGCACCCAGTTTTCAGCTCAGGAGATGTTCCTTTGGCATTTTATCACTTTTTCTTACTTTCGTGTAATTTAGTTGTTCTAACTAATATATATTTAAAAAAAAGTTTTGTGTTCCCTCTATTTTTTAGTTTTCCTCATTCCTTCAAGTTTCCTTTATTTTTCGTCGCAGCTAGCCTTTAGGCCGCTCGGCTGGGTCTTTTCCCCTATTTTTGTGCCCTTCTTTATTGGCACAATCGAGCCTTTTGATTTTGCGGACGCTATTTTCCCGCCCATGTCGTCGAAGACTCCCAGCGGCTTCAAGCGTTGTACTCGCTGCAACCGGACCATCTCGAGCACCGACCCCCACGCGTGGTGTCTTCAGTGTCTTGGGCCCGACCATTTTCCAGCTTCTTCTAAGCTGTGCAAGTTGATGAAGAAGCGGGCCCAAGTGACTCGAGAGGCTCAGTGTGAGAAACCTTTTTCTGAGCGGTCCGGTCCTTCGACATCAACATTGGCACTGAGGACATCGGCGTCGACGTTGAGGGAAGCAGCGACACCGGAAGCGTGGGTAATGGCTGCCGAGAGACTGCATCAAGCTGGGAGCAGTGAGGCATCGAGTGGGTCTTCACCCATCTCGAGGCCTCCTGCTATGCAGGCCCCCTGGGACCGACCTTCATCGGACCCGGCCCCGAGGAGGTGTATGGATTCCACGTCATCCTCATCGGTACCAAGGAGTCTCGATGACGGGCATCGAGCGAAGGTGAAGAAGCATCGTCATCGATCTCCTTCCAGGCATGGTACCGAGAGCGCCAGGGATCCAAGGGGGGGGGGGGACACAGTTTAGGCACCCTGATGCCATTCTCTTAGCTCTCTTATAATAGCATCTTGGCACCAAAATTCTGTTGTAGAATACAGGCATAATGTTGGCATTGGTGCATTCATGTTTAGGGGTGCCCTCTTACCCCTTTTATTTATGTATTGGGATTTATTAACTGCCATTATAAAGAGATTCACCCAAGGCAGTGTACAGCAGGTACACTGCAAATACTGAACTGGTCAGAAAATCTCCTGCCGAAGTTATGGTGAAACAGGTGCCTGTCAGGATCTTTTGCAAAGATAAGTGTCACTCCTCTTTGCTCACTATTTCTGTGCCATGAGTAGAGATGATTGCGACACATTAGTAAAATTTGAGTTATTGATTGCTTCAAATAGTCACTGCCTTAACATGGACATTAATTTACGAGGGAAACGTTTTTGTTTGATGCTACAGGAGTATTTTTTTGCCAATGATTAAATGGCTGCTAAAATCCACCTGAAAATTGGTGGGGTGTGAAATAAAAATTGCCAGTGATATCTGAGGCTTTTTCCTCCTTGGCAATTAAAATTCAATGTGAAGAAATGCAAAGTGATGCACTTAGGGAGTAGAAACCCACGAGAGACTTATGTGTTAGGCGGTGAGAGTCTGATAGGTACTGAGGGGGAGAGGGATCTTAGGGTGATAGTATCCGAGGATCTGAAGGCGACGAAACAGTGTGACAAGGCGGTGGCCGTAGCGAGAAGGTTGCTAGGCTGTATAGAGAGAGGTGTGATCAGCAGAAGAAAGGAAGTGTTGATGCCCCTGTACAAGTCGTTGGTGAGGCCCCACCTGGAGTATTGTGTTCAGTTTTGGAGGCCGTACCTTGCGAAGGATGTTAAAAAAATGGAAGCGGTGCAAAGAAAAGCTACGAGAATGGTATGGGAATTGCGTTCCAAGACGTATGAAGAGAGACTTGCTGACCTGAACGTGTATACCCTGGAGGAAAGGAGGAACAGGGGTGATATGATACAGACGTTCAAATATTTGAAAGGTATTAATCCGCAAGCAAATCTTTTCCGGAGATGGGAAGGCGGTAGAACGAGAGGACATGAAATGAGATTGAAGGGGGGCAGACTCAGGAAAGATGTCAGGAAGTATTTTTTCACAGAGAGGGTGGTGGATGCTTGGAATGCCCTCCCGCGGGAGGTGGTGGAGATGAAAACAGTAACGGAATTCAAACATGCGTGGGATATACATAAAGGAATCCTGTGCAGAAGGAATGGATCCTCAGAAGCTTAGCCGAAATTGGGTGGCGGAGCAGGTGGGGGGAAGAGGGGTTGGTGGTTGGGAGGCGAGGATAGTGGAGGGCAGACTTATACGGTCTGTGCCCTGAAAAGACAGGTACAAATCAAAGTAAGGTATACACATATGAATTTATCTTGTTGGGCAGACTGGATGGACCATGCAGGTCTTTTTCTGCCGTCATCTACTATGTTACTATGTTCATATTAAATTAATCTGTGAAACAATTTTCTCTATTTTGGGGGTTATAGCAATATTTTGTGTTTTTTCTAGACAAACGGTCTTTTATAGTTTGAATGTTTAAATAAAGAGCAGACAGATTTTTAAAAATCATTTACTTATGAATTTCAATACAATTTACAAGATAAACTCTTGAACAAGAAACACAGAAGGCAAATAATAAAAGCATAAATACATATTATGCATCAAGAAATATTAGAATCTTCCTTAGACCACCATAATAGAGGTGTGGAGACTAGATATTACAGGAAAACAAAGGAATAATCAAATAATAAGAAAAGGCAATAACAGGAAGACCTATCTCTGTTTCCCAATTAGCCACACAATTAAAGTTAGACAATCTTCTTCACATCTAAGAATGAATGCAACTGCTCAGGAAGAAAAAATACATATTTTGTTCTGCCAAGTCTCATAACACATTTATAGGGATATGACAAAAGGAAAGTAGTTCCCAAATATTTAACCTCCTTTTTCTTTCCTCCGATCCTGAGTAATTTTGGTTACAGCAGGAAAAAAAACACAATTTTTGACCACAAAAATTTTCCTGAGACTATCTAAAATAAAGTCTCAGTGTTGCATTCAGGTCTTGCTCAAAAACATACAACACCAGTAAAGTTGCTCTATAGGAGACTTCCATGGTAGACTCCTCCAAAATTGCTGAAATAGTCCTTAAATCCATAGAAGATTCTTGAGCTGCATTTAAATCCATCTCTCCCTGGGTTTTCTCAGTGGCAACTGGCAAATAATATATCTTATTAACAAGAGGAAAATGTTGAGAAATAACCTAACATCTCAACCAGATATTTCTTAAAAAGTTCCATAGGTAAAACACCAGACAATTTTGGAAAATTCAAAATTTGCAGATTAAACCTTCTATTGAAATTTTCTATTTGTTCTAATCTATGCACTGCCATTTTATCACATGCAACAATACTTTTAAATTCCTGGAAATCATTAACAGTGCTATCTACTAAATTCTGAGCAGAGAATGCTATCTACTAAATTCAGAGCAGAGAAGTCTTTCTAAATTCTTCCACATCTTTAGATAACTGATCTACTTACACAACCAAAGATGTTACCTCTGTTGAGGACTTGGAAACTACAGCTTGAAGCTGCTGAAGAACCCAGATGGCGTCCAGAGTAACCACCCTAGGAGCCTTCAGCGCAATCTGCACTGCCTCTACCTCATCCAGTGCTTGGTGACAAACTTCCAGGCTGACACCCTCCTGCGGGCTCTGACTAGAAATTCCTCAAGAAAAGGGGAAAATGATAGTAATAGGAGTGGACTATCATGCACCAAGCCAGGATGAACAGATAGATGCAGAAATGCTATCAGAAATTAGGAAGGCTAACAAATCGGGTAACACGATAATAATGGGTGATTTAAATTACCCCGATATTGACTGGGTAAATTTAACATCAAGACATGCTAGGGAGGTAAAATTCTTTGATGAAATCAAGGACTGTTTTATGGAGTAGCTGGTTCAGGAACCAAGAAGAGGCGGAATAGTTTTAGACCTAGTCCTTAATGGAGCACATGATCTGGTGCAGGAGGTAATGGTGTTGGGGCCACTTGACATCAGTGATCATAACATGATCAGATTTGATATAATCTCTGGAGTAAATAATCACAGGAAATCCAATTTGTTAGCATTTAACTTTCTAAAAGGAGACTATGATAAAATGAGGAGAAAGGTCAACAAAGTTGTTGCTTCAAAGGTCAAAAATCAGACATAGATGCCATTCCAAAATACCATCCTGGAAGCCCAGACTAGATATATTCCATGTATTAAAAAAGGAGGAAGAAAGGCCAAACGACAGCATGGTTAAAAAGTGAGGTGAAGGAAGCTATTAGAGCTAAAAGAAAATCCTTCAGAAAATGGAAGAAGGCTCCAACTGAAAATAATAGGAAACAGTATAAGGAATAGCAAGTCAAATGCAAAGCAATGATAAGGAAGGCAAAGAGAGACTTACATAGAAACATATTAATAGTAACATAGCAGATGATGGCAGATAAAGATCTGTACGATCCATCCAGTCTGCCCATGTTGTGAGTTCTTGTACCAAGTAGAGCGCTGCTGAGTCCGGTACTCGGACCAGGTTCTGCTTGGCGGCCGGACAACCCCGGGTTTCACCTGCGCTGACCGCCGTTCCCTAGAGGTTGAGCCCCTAGGTGTGGGCGGCCTGCAGGACTTACGAGATGGAGCAGGGAGCGGGGTGGTGAACGTAATGGCCAGACAGGCAGCAGGCAAGAGAGTGAACCAGGTACAGGGAAAGTCAATAGGCAGGCAGCAGGTCAAGAGAGAAATCCAGGTACAGGCAAAGTTAGTAGGCAGGCAGCAGGCAAGAGAATAATCCAGGTACAGGCAAAGTCAGTAGGCAGTCAGCAGGTCAAGAGAGTAATCCAAGTACAGGCAAGGTCAGTAGGCAGACAGCAGGCAAGAGAATAATCCAGGCACAGGCAAAGTCAGCAATGAGGGACAAAGTAGAGAAGAAGTACACTACTGAGCAAGTAACACCTACCAAAGTAGAAGCCGAAGCATGGAGTCCAGGAAGAGCTCAGGTGATAAAGTGCTGGCATCTGACATCAGCAGGGACCAGCAGGGAGAAGGAGCACAGCCATAGGACAAGAGCAGGGGAAGGAGGAACCAGAAGACCAATAGGAGAGAAGCAAGGGAAGCCAGGCAGAGAGAGAGCAGACCCAGGTGCATGGAAGCAAACCAATCAAGGAGCCTACACACACATGGCTCAGGGCTGTGCCAGTCAAGTGTTGTTACATTTTCAAAGCTGAAACTAAGTTTGTGAGACCTTGGGCCACTGCCGAGGAACGGCAGCGGCAGGCAAAACCACCTCACACCAGAGGCAAGGCAGAACTCTGACAAACAGTGAGACTTCACCTGCACATGGCCACCTTTCTCCAAGAGTTGAGCCGCTGGCTGCAAGTGGCCGGCAGGACTTACTGGGCAAGGCAGGACCGGATACCCACTAGGCTGAACCAGGACTGAGGGTCAGAGGGGAAAGGAACATACAGAGGCAGCAGGGCAAGGAAGGGAAAAGCTAAAGGACAAGACTGAAAGCTGCAAGCAGCCACTAGAACAGGGAACAAAACACTGATAAACAAGACACAGAACTGAAAGCTGCAGAACAGCCACTAAAGACACAAACGGACAAGGACTAGACACAAAACTACAACCCAGAGACAGGACTAGAGAACAAGCAACTACCTAATCTAAACTACACACAGACTAACTAGAGCAAACAAGAATCTCAGGCAAGAATCAATACAATAAAACCAGACCAGGCAGACGTGCACACAGCACACCGACAAACCTCAGGGCCTTAGGCGATGCAAAGGCAAAGCAGAAAGATATCAGAATGGCTAATAAGCCCAGCAGCAGCTGAGGCTTAGCTGCAGCAATCACCAGGCAACTACAGGAGCTGTGCAGGTTCAAACAAAAGAGCAAGTCTGGCAGTCTGGAAGATCCGGACCGGACTGGGCTGAAATCTGGAACGGGTGATAGTAACCAGACAGTCCATTGCAGCCACAAGGTCTGGCCACCAGGTGGCGAGATGACTGAGAGCCTGAAACATGGGCAGAATCGTAACAAGTGTGCTTGTCAACGCAACCCCACACAGCCCGAGGACGCCGTTTAGGGGACATGACAGCCCAAGATAAACTAATAGCATAAGGTATGATGTGATACTACATATGTATACTTGATCTTGATTTGTTCTTGCCATTTTCAGGGCACATACCATAGAAGTCTGCCTGGCACTAGCCTTGTTCTCCAACTTTGGAAATTGTAATCGAAGGCCTACTCAAGCCCATCCAAATCTGTATAGCCACGATCAGGGCACAGACTGTAGAAGTCTGCCCAGTACTGGCCTTGTTCTCCAGCTACTGAAGCTGTCCAACCACAATCAGGGCACAGACCATAGAAGTCTGCCCAGCACTGGCTTTGGTGTTGCTATCTAATCATTGCTAATCTTTTTTGGTTCCATGCCTTCTATACAGGATTCCTTTGTGTTTACCCCATGCATTTTTTAATTCCATTACTCTTTTCATCTCTACCACCTCCCATGGGAGGGAATTCCAGGTATCTACCACCCTCTCCATGAAAAAGTACTTCCTGATATTATTCCTAAGTCGACACCCCTCCCCCCAACCTAACACGTCCTCTAGTTCCAGGGTCAGCCCAAGGCAAGATGCCGCCTGAGCTAGGATGCCGCCCCTCCCCCCATGCTGATATGCTGCCCCCCATCAGACGTCACCTACTATCACCTACCCAATGGCATTTTGGTAGGAATATGGGGCATCAGGTGGACCTGCATGTGACCCACAAACTCTGATCAATGTTGGTGCGTCTCTTCCCAACAAGAGTAAGATCTTTGTATTTGGGTCCAATGGCTGCAGATACTCAGCTATAGGTTGGAAATGATGATGGTGTTGTGCAGTCTCTGGTGTGGGAATTTCCTCCTTGTTATCAGGTATTTGATTACACTCAGTAAGAGTCGATAGATGGGTCTTGCTGCTGTTATCCATCACTTCTTTCACGTATCCACTTGCTCTTCTTCCTGTCCTCTTTGTCATCCCTGTACAGGTCCTAAGGTGGTAGGGATAGCAATTTCCATAGATGTTGAATAAGTCAAAGAATTCTGTTGACTGATTACTCTGCTCATCTATGATGACATATATCTTTACTACCTTTTCTGGTTGCTCCTTTGGATATACTTTAGCTACACATATCTTGGTGCATAACTGTCCACTGCAGCCTCCTCCACACACCTGTGTACAGTTTGGAGTAACATTTGGTGGTGAAGCTTGCTCTTCCTTCTTCTCCCACGTAGAAGTAGGCTTATTCTTGTCAGGATGTAAGGCACTGATATAGTGGTCACTATTGCACTCCCTACACTTGATGGCTTCTTTATAGTCTTTAGCCATATGCTTGGGTGAAGAGCAACATTTGTAACAAATTCTGTTCTTTCTCAACAGTTCTTTATGTTCTCTCAAGGGTTTCTCTCTAAACCTTTGGCATTCCTTGAGAGGATGAAGTTTCTTATATATACGACACTGTTGTCTGGATCCTCTACTTTCTCTGTAGTAGGAGAACGATCAGTTGGTGGGGTGGTTGTTGGTGACACATCTGTCATGTGTACAGCTAAAGGCTTCCTGGTATTTTGCAATACTTCTTGACTGACCTTTCATTCAGGAAGTAGCCTGTCTTGCCCGCTTCAGGTACATCAAACATGAAGCTAGGGTCATTTCTCCTCTTGGCCAAATTTCAAATAAATTTCACAAAGACTGTGAAGGGAGAAAACTTCTTTTGGTGGCCCTCTTAATACTTGGCACCTACTAATGACCATTTTTCTCTTATGTCATACAGCTGCTTTGATATAATCTCACTGATGCCCGAAGCTGTATCTAAGTAGTACAGGCCAGGAAGGTTCGGCTCAGCTTTGAGTGCTTCTAGTTTCTGGAGGAGATTTTCTAATCCCTGTAACTAGTAATTATCTTTATTTGTGACCTTTAGGAAATCCCTTATTCTCTTCATCAATGCCTGTTGGATAGCTCCTGGACTGCCATAGCAGTCTCTCCCACATTTCTTTCAATCCTCTGGAGGGGTCGTGCAAATATGCATCTGGTAATCCCTGCACACACTCAGCCGACTGTTCCCAGCCATTATATTATCAGGTTCATTTCTTTGCTCAAGGTGGGCTTCATAATTGCCATGATGTCCTTAAACTCAGATTTCCATCTTCTAAACATTCCACCCTATTGAATGCTTTTTCAGCATTGATTGCAACACACTTAACTTTTGTTTTATCCCTCTGGATTTGATCTAATCTCTCTTCTTATATTGGCTCCCAATATCCTCGCTTCACAAACCCTGTTTGATCCCAATGTACAATTTTCGGAAGCAAAATTTCCAGCCTTGTCACCAATACCTTGGCAAAGATTTTCATGCAGTGTTTAGTAATGCAATTGGCCTGTAACTAGCAAAGAGCAATGGATCTTTCCCTGGTTTGGGAAGAGCCATCACGTGCACTCTATACATACTAACAGGTAAAGAACTATCTTGGAGGAGGTCAATAAACAAACAGGCTAAAAAGGGGGCAACTTAATCCACTATGCCCTTTTAAAATTCTGATGGAAATCCATCCTCCTCTGCAGTCTTCCCTGTTTTTAGATACTTTATAGCTGTCGCAACTTCCTGGGAATCTATATTCCTGTTAAAGCCATAGTTGATCCTGCTCTGAGATAGTCAACAAGGACATCTTGTCTAAATAAGCATCGATCATAGACTGGGTGGTTTCACTTTCTGATTTCTACAGTGATTCATAAAATCGCCTGAACTCCTCTGCGATTTCCTTATTTCTGCTCCCTCTGGGGTATCCACTCTATTGGCTATTGTCATGGCACTTTACCAGAGCAGCGCGAGCCGTGATGCCATCCCAGCCATGAGTGGTGCACCCACGCTTTCCTCCTGCAGATTGGGCAGCTCTTGATGTATTGCAAGCGTGCTCTTCACGCTAGCCCAAACCGTGCTGTCTGCCACTGTACTGGATGATGTCAGACGCCCTCAACCTTATCTGCGGCCTTGGCGCATTGCCCAGAGCTTCAGCTACTACCCATCTCTGTAGTTCCTAGTGCACTGTTCTCCATCTGCCTTACTACTTGACATGAACCTTGACTGGACACCAACGCTGACCTGCCCTGCTACCCGCCTTGGACCTTGACCGGATATTTATTTATTTATTGCATTTGTATCCCACATTATCCCACCTATTTGCAGGCTCAATGTGGCGTACATAGTTTTGTTAACATTGTCATTACAGGGTGACAGATACATTTAACATTGTGCAGAGGTTAAATAAGGGTAGAAAGAGGAAGGAAAGGAATGATTAAGGTAGTTATAGTAGGTGTGCTATCTTAACTGAGTGGATACCAACGTTGACCTGCATTGATGCCCTCCTTGGACCTTGATTGGATACCGGTGCTGACCTGCTTTGCTGCCCGCCTTGAACCTTGACTGGATACCGATACAGGCCTGCCTTTCTGCCCACCTTGGATCTTCGTGGATACCAAAACTGACCTATCCTATTCTCTGCTTTGGACCCTGCCTGGGCATCATCCTTATCCTGCTCAGTAGATAGTGTGACTCACTTCATCCACTCCTTATTCAGCTCTACTTCCCATGCCTCAGCCCTTGCCTACTGGTCTCTCTGCTGCTCCTCCTCCTCCAAATCCCTTTGGCCATCCGAACCTGGGGGCTCAACCCAAGTCCATTTAGTAGTGGTTTATGGACTTGTTCTTTAGGAAACTGTTTAACCCCTTTTTAAACTCTGCCAAGCTAACCGCCTTCACCATGTTCTCTGGCAGTGAATTCCAGAGTTTAATTACGCGTTGGGTGAAGAAATCTTTTCTCCGATTTGTTTTAAATTTACTACACTGTAGTTTCATCGCATGCCCCCTAGTCCTAGTATTTTTGGAAAGCGTGAACAGACGCTTCCTTAGCATCCCTCCGGACCGGCCCAGGATTGGACTGATGGGTTGTGCTCGCCTACCAGCAGGTGGAGACTGAGAAAAAACTCTGACTCTAGATAGCCAATAAGAGCCCTGGTCATGTGACCTTAGCCTCAGTATTTTCTCAGTCTCCCAGCAGGTAGGAAGCGAGCCCATTAGTCTCTTCTCTACTATATAGGTTTCTTTTCTGTGTATCTTCATTTCTGTGCCTGAGAAGTATTGATTAGAGGCTTTTCCCAGATTTTATCATTATTTGTAGCCTCTGGGGTGTTACACTCGGGTGTCCCGAGTCCCTCCCCCCTTCCTCCCCATCTCCCTCCTGTGCAGTGATAATTATTAAAAATATATACTTAAAAAAAAAAATAAAAAAATAAGAGGGAAGGGCCACCCTTTCTGAGGAAAGGTGTTCGCCTTTGGGAGAGGCAGCCAGTGTAATTTAAAAGAGGAATCTTTTTTCCCCTCTGACCTAACGAGCATTGAGCTTTGTTTGAGGCAGCTGTTAAAAAAAAAAAAAAAAGAGAGAAAAGAGCTGTAAGTCAAACAGCCAGCCTAAGTAGAACTTGCAGTCTATTGATTGGGGCCAGAATTTATTTATTTCTGTTTATTTTGCTGAAGCTATCGGTATTTTTTCTTGGGGAGCATTAAAAAAAAAAAAAAAAAAAAGGCTCCCGCGCCGGCGCGTGCACGCGCGTGCTCGTGTCTTCAATATGTCAGAAAAGTTGAAACGATGTTCTGTATGTCAGCGTCGGGGAGTTAATTCCTCCGGCGCTTGTAAGTACTGCACAGCGCATGATTCCTGCGTCCCTTCGTCGGTTTCGGGGGCCAGTGCGGCGGTTCTTTTTTTTTATTTTTTTATTTTTTTATTTATAAGTTTTAACAAATTATTACAAGAACACTTGTAAATGAAAAAATGGAAGAAAATATACATCATTTTCATAGGAAAATCAAAATATAAGGTAATTACTTTATCTCATCCATTTCAAGTCCACAATATGAGAGAAAAAACAAGGTACAATTCCAGGAAAAATTTTTCTCATTAATACATAAGATCAAGAAAGAAAGGGAAGAGAACATAATATGCCTGTTATAATCCTTTTTACGGAGTAGATGTAGACAGAGCCTGCAATTGCTGACTAGAATTAACTGCAAACTTAGAATCAAGAAAATTATTCAATTGACAAGCATCATAGAAAATATATTTGACTGAGCTAACTTTAATCACGCATTTACATGGAAAATTTAACCAGAATAATCCTCCTAACTGTAGGACCCTTGGGCGGAGCTTCAAAAACGCTTGACGTCTCCTTTGTGTTACTCTGGCAATATCCGGAAATATTCTAATTTTGTTATTCATAAAGAGTTCATCTCTATGACGGAAAAATTGTTTGAGAACCCAATCACGGTCGGGTTCTAACACGAAGGAGACAATCAATGTTGCTGGAATCGTTGTCATTTCTTCTTTTTGAAATTCTTGCGTTAAGTTCAACATGTCAAATGAAGCATCAGGTCTTTGTTCTTGTTGGTCCACTACACCTTTTTGTTTCTCAATTTTATATGGAGGCAAATAATAAATTTTTGAAATTGGAGGGTATGCTTGTTCAGGAATCTTTAGAATTTCTGATAGATACTTTTTAAACATTATTAGTGGAGCCATTAGTATAGTTTTTGGAAAATTAATCAACCTAAGAGTTTTAGCTCTTAGTTGATTTTCCAAATTTTCAGTCTTTTGATGGAGAATTATATTCTCTTTTATCAAATTTGATTGTAATTGTTGAGAAGTTTTTAGTGCTTCATTACATGAGATTAAAGATTTTTCAGTGTTACTCATTCTAGTTTCTAAGGCATCAATTTTTTCCAGAGGCAACTGAGTTACTTGTAGTACCTGAGATATCTTCTGTGTAAAAGAGTTCTCAAGTCCTACCAAGGCTTCCCAAATCGAGTCAAGAGTTATATTTCCAGGTTTAGAAGGCAAAAATGACTTACTGGGTGTAGTAAGCTCAGTCAAGTCTCTCTTCATAGTCTGCTTCTGATTCCCAGTCAGCAATTCACTGAGTCTTTTTCCTCCGACTTCCACAGCCAGTAGTTCTTGGTCTGCTACAGTTCCCTCTGCTGAATGCACTTCCAGGTCAGAGACGCCAAGTGCTTCCTGCCCCTGCTGCAGACCCCTTGCCGGCATCATCGGAGGACTCCGCTGTTCGGGGCTAAAGGTGATATCAGCCTCAAGCTGAGGGAGCAAGGAACCTCCCATTGCTCCCTCCTGCAGCGAGGAATCCTGCCCCGTTGCACCTACAGGCTGCGCAAAACGGTCCATCGGTCCCGAAACCACGGCAGCTGTGGAGGGAGTCACCCGCTGCCTGCCCCTCCGTTTCGGCATCACAAGGTAAAAAAAAATTCAAAGGATTTGAGGGGAAACGGGTAACGAGCCGTCTAGCTAGCGTTCCCTTCCAGACGCCATCTTGTTTTTTCCGAAATCCAGTGCGGCGGTTCTTCCTTCTCCCTCGTTATCTTTGCCGCTGAGTGCGGAGGCCTCAGGCGCGGTATCGGGGGGTGTTGCTGGAAGTTTGGCGCTAACGGCGGCCATTTTGGTTCCTCCTCCGGTTTCTCCTTCGGGGGGTCAGTCTCTTTCCCGCACTTCAGGGGCCTTAGGGAATCCAGAATCAGGGGCGATGGTGCAGGCTGCAGGCACTCAGGCAGGGGGATTTCCTCCTGAGTTTGTGCTGCAGATGTACCGCGCTTTTCTTATGCAGAAGGACAAGGCAGGAGCAGCAGCGCCAGGGGATCCTGTTAGCTCTGTTCTCCCTCCCAAGAGACCTAGGGATTGGGACTCACAGTTGGAGGTTTTTTCTCACCAGGATCTGGATATGCCCCTTTTAGAGGAAGAAGAGGGTCTTCAGGACCTAGCAGATCCTTCTTGGGAGGATTTTCCCTCCTTGGATTCAGACTCAGTGCCCTTGCCACAGGGGGAGGATCCCTCGGTGGCTAGAGTGTTCCACAAGGAGGACTTGCAGGAACTTATTTCCATGGTAGCCTCAACGTTGCATTTTGAGGATCCGCTCCCTGTCTCAGAGGTGAGGAAAATTGATGTTTTGATAAAGGGATCTAGGTCTTCCTCTAAAACTTTCCCTATGCATCAGGATATTTGGGAGGTTATTAAGGCACAATGGGAGGCCCCGGATGCCGTTTTTCGTTTCTCCAAATCTATGAATCGGCTTTATCCTGTCCCGGAGGCGGATGGAGCTCTGCTTAAGCTTCCCGTGGTGGATGCCGTGGTCTCGGCGGTTACTAAGCGCAATACGGTCCCTGTGGATGGAGGGACTGCTCTGCGGGATGCTCAGGATAGGAGGCTAGACACTCTTCTAAAGAATAGTTTTCATGTTTCTTCTCTGGCAGTGCAGGCGGCCATCTGTGGTTCTTTGGTGGCCAGAGCTTGTTTTCGTTGGGCGGAAAGAGTTTTGGATAGATCTTCTGATGATCTAGGTGCTATTGATGTAGAAGTGGCCAAGATTGAGACGGGCTCTGCCTTTTTAGCCGATGCCCTATATGATCTGTTGAGGGCATCTTCTAAGTCCTTGGCCTTGGGGGTCGCTGCACGTCGCTCCCTCTGGTTGAAAGGGTGGTCGGCGGATGCAGCCTCTAAATCTAAGTTAAGTAGATTCCCTTTTCGGGGTTCTTTCTTGTTTGGAGAGGAATTGGATAAGTTGGTGCAGTCTCTAGGTGATGCTAAAGTTCCTCGTCTCCCGGAAGATAGGCCTCGGCTGCCTAGTCGGGGTGCTTTGTTTGGTCGTCGTGGTATTCGTCCTTTCCGTAGATTTCTATCTGATAGGGGTCCTCAGACACAGAGGTCTCGATTTTTTAACAGAACTCAGTCCTTTCGGGGTTACCGAAGAGCAGGTAGATTTTCTTCCGCGAATTTTCGCTCCCCGTCTCGTGCTTCCCAATGAAGGTGCGAAGGACTCTCCACTGGTCCCTGTGGGAGCTCGTCTTTCACAGTTCTATCAGAGGTGGGTCCACATTACTTCGGATCAGTGGGTCTTGGACGTTGTTCGAGACGGTTATGCCTTAGAGTTCGCAAGGCCTATTTCAGAAGCCTTTCTGGAGTCCCCCTGTCGCTCTCGCTGCAAAGCGCGGGCGGTTCGGGAGACTCTGCAGAGGCTCTTAGATCTTCAAGCAATTTATCCAGTTCCTCCCTCGGAGCAGAAGCGGGGTCGCTATTCAATTTATTTTGTGGTCCCAAAGAAAGAAGATGCTTTTCGGCCAATTTTAGATCTCAAGGCTGTCAATCGGGCGCTCAAGGTCACAAGCTTTCGTATGGAGATTCTTCGCTCCGTCATAGTGGCAGTTCGCCAAGGAGAGTATTTAACAGCATTAGATCTCACAGAGGCTTATTTGCATATCCCGATATATCCGGCTCACCACCAGTTCTTGCGCTTTGCCATCCTAGGAAAGCATTACCAGTTTCGAGCTCTGCCCTTTGGTCTCGCGACGGCTCCACGCACGTTTACCAAGGTTATGGTAGTGGTGGCAGCGGCTCTCAGGAAAGAGGAAATCCTCGTTCATCCTTACTTAGACGACTGGTTGATCAGAGCGAAGTCTTATCAGGAGAGTTGTCAGGTCACTCAGCGAGTGGTAGCTTTCTTGCAGTCCCTAGGTTGGGTAGTGAATCTGGCCAAGAGCCGGTTGGTTCCCTCTCAGTCGCTAGAGTATTTGGGAGTCACCTTCGATACAGAGAAGGGTCGAGTTTTCCTCCCGCAAGGAAGAGTCTTGAAGCTCAGGTCTCAGGTTCTGGGATTACTTCATCAGAAAATCCCGTCGGCTCGGGATTATCTGCAGGTTCTCGGTTCGATGGCAGCAACAATAGAGGTAGTGCCCTGGGCCAGATTGCACATGAGGTCTCTTCAGTGGTCCCTGCTCTCCCGGTGGTCTTCTCAGCGACATCCTCTCACGATGAAGTTGTTACTCCGTCATCCAGAACGCAGCTCTCTTTGCTGGTGGCTACGGATGAAGAATCTCTCGGCAGGAATGCCGTTGGAGTCTCCTCGGTGGATACCATTAACAACAGATGCCAGTCTCCGGGGCTGGGGAGCTCACTGCCTGGACAAGTGGACCCAGGGGCTGTGGTCCCCGCTGGAAGCAGCTCAATCCATCAATTTCTTGGAGACCAGGGCAATTCGGTTAGCCCTGCAGCACTTTGGTCATCTCCTAGTAGGCAAGGCGGTACGAGTTCTCTCAGACAATGCCTCGGCAGTGGCCTACATCAACCGCCAGGGAGGAACGAGGTGTCATCTCTTGTATCAAGAAGCGGAGAGTCTCCTCGCATGGGCGGAGGTTCACCTCTCCGCCATATCAGCCTCGCATGTAGCGGGGGTCGACAATGTGCGGGCAGACTTTCTCAGTCGACACACTCTCGATCCCGGGGAGTGGGCTCTCAGCGATCAGGCTTTTCACTGCATAGTGCAACGCTGGGGCACTCCAGTTCTGGATCTGTTCGCCTCAGGGCTCAACTCCAAGGTCCCTCGGTTCTTCAGTCGTCGCAGGGATGTCAGAGCGGCAGGGGTAGACGCTCTGTTACAGCAGTGGCCCTCCGGTCTTCTTTATGCGTTTCCGCCATGGCCTCTAATAGGTCGTCTCCTACAGAGGATCGAGGAACACGAGGGGCCAGTGATTTTGGTGGCTCCAGACTGGCCTCGGCGTCCTTGGTACGCGGATCTCCAACGTCTGTCGGCAGGGGTTCCTCTTCAGCTTCCCATGCACAAGGACTTGCTGGTGCAAGGACCAGTACCACATCCAGATCCGGCTCGATTTTGTCTTACGGCTTGGCTCTTGAACGAGCCCGGTTAGCTAAGAGGGGTTTCTCAGCACCTGTGATTTCCACCATGCTTCGTTCTCGTCGGCGTTCCACCTCTCTGAGCTATATTCGTACTTGGAGAATTTTTGAGGCTTGGTGTGCAGAGGCGGGCGTTGTCCCTTTCCGGGCGTCCGTGGCTCAGATGTTAGATTTTCTGCAGCGAGGTTTTGATAAAGGACTTTCTCTTTCTTCACTCAAAGTGCAGGCGGCAGCTCTCTCCTGTTTCAGAGGTCGCATTCGGGGTAAGTCTGTCGCCAGCCTCCCCGATGTGGTCCGTTTTTTGAAGGGGGTAAGTCTTCTTCGTCCTCCAGTCAGGGCGGTGTTTCCATCTTGGGATCTCAATCTGGTTCTCACGACTCTAACAAAACCTCCTTTTGAGCCTTTACAAGCTTGTTCTTTGAAGGATTTAACGCTTAAGGCACTGTTCTTGGTGGCTATTGCATCTGCTCGGAGGGTCTCAGAGTTGCAAGCTTTTTCCTGTAGATCTCCATTCCTGGAATTCTCTAAAGAGCGCGTGGTCCTTCGGCCAGTTCCTTCCTTTTTGCCTAAGGTGCTATCTCGTTTTCATCTCTCCCAGTCGGTTTTTCTCCCGGTACTGGGATCGGCCTCAGGAACACAGGAGCAGCGGAACTTGCGTACTCTGGACGTTAAGAGAGTCCTTAAAAGGTATCTCGCGGTTACTGAAGACTTCCGTCGCTCGGACCGTCTCTTTCTTCTTTTTGCGGGTCACCGCAAAGGATTGTCAGCTTCTAAGGCAACTTTGTCTCGCTGGATTAAGGAGATGATAGCGTCTGCTTACCTTTTATCAGGCAGACCAGTTCCGGAGACGGTTAAAGCTCATTCTACTCGAGGACAGGCAGCCTCTTGGGCAGAGTGCTCCTTGGTTCCGCCAGCGGAAATCTGTAAGGCGGCGACATGGTCCTCTCTTCATTCATTCTCTAAGCATTACAGGCTGGATGTTCAGTGTCGTCAGGAGGCCATCTTCGCATCAAGAGTGCTCACCGCTGGTTTGCGGGGGTCCCTCCCTTAGGACTACTGCTTTGTTACGTCCCATCAGTCCAATCCTGGGCCGGTCCGGAGGGATGCTAAGGAAGGAGAAATTAGACCTTACCTGCTAATTTGCTTTCCTTTAATCCCTCCGGACCGGCCCAGGCCCCTCCCGTGGTATCTTTCAGAATATATATATTCCACTTTACTGTGTACAGATTTTAAACTGTCGTCTACAGAGCGATTTCTGTGAGTTAGACAGTCTTAAGAAAATGCTTAAAGGTTCTACAAGTTACAAGGCTATATCTTAAATATTCTGCAAGTTTTCCTGTTTATATCTTTTCACAGTGAAATAAATTCGTATATTTATATGCTCATAAATCTGTACATAGTTGGCCATACCTCAGCTCTACAATGAGTTGTTGGTGAGCCCAAGATCACGGCTCCGCCGTATGATAAGCACGTTTTGTTTGCTAGTGCTTTCTGGCTGCTTATATTCCTCATGGCACAGAAGATAGGTCTGATCTTTCCTTTCTGCTTTGTTATTCAAATACTGAGGCTAAGGTCACATGACCAGGGCTCTTATTGGCTATCTAGAGTCAGAGTTTTTTCTCAGTCTCCACCTGCTGGTAGGTGAGCACAACCCATCAGTCCAATCCTGGGCCGGTCCGGAGGGATTAAAGGAAAGCAAATTAGCAGGTAAGGTCTAATTTCTCCTTCACATCCACCTGTTCCACTAAACTCATTATTTTATATACCTCTATCAAGTCTCCCCTCAGCCGTCTCTTCTCCAAGCTGAAAAGCCCTAGCCTCCTTAGACTTCTTCATAGGGAAGTCGTCCCATCCCCGCTATCATTTTAGTCGCTTTTTGCTGCACCTTTTCCTTCGTCTGCTCTCTGTATTTAGAAAAGACCCTAGTATCAAGTAGGCTTCTCCCATGGCATCCTCTTTCCCCCACCTGGACTACTTAGCCTTCCTGTTCTGTTCATGACTTGAGGCAGGGAGCTAGAGGAGTGTACTGGGGCCTGGAAACTTCTTGGCCCCTTAAATCCCAAGAGGACATTGGGAGGGGAAGATTTCAGACTGGGCCAGGGATCTACAGTTCCTATTCCCTCTGATGGATGACCTGCCTGATGAGGAGGACCTACTGTATATGTTGACAGCTCTTTGGGTAGCCTGACTCCAGAGGAAGAGCAACTATTCCCACTGAGGGAAATGAATTGCACCTGAGAAATTGAGTCCCCCAGTGCCAATCTTCAAGGGCATTAGATGACCCTTCACTTCACCAAGTCCTCTCAAAGATGGTCCTTGTGGAGTAGGAACCTCCAGAAGCAGTGCTTAAGACTCCTACGATCATGGCCAAGCTTTATCCCTTTCTGTAGAGAGTCTGTTCAGGCTTGACAAAGTGGATGCCTTGGACACAGCTGAGACTCAAAGGACAACAATTCTTGTTAAAAATAGAGCAGCCTCAAGGTCATTCAGGACAAGAAGGTGGAAATCTTCTAAAGCAATCCTCTGCTTTGTGTGCTGTTGGCATCCAGGTATCTGTTGGGGGGGGGGGGGGGGCTATGTCAGATTATTGCCGTGGGTTCAGCAGCTTCCAGAAGTCCAGAGGTTACACATTTGGAGTAGGTTATCACCTTCCTGTTAGATACACCATATGATCTGCTGTGTTTGTCATTATGGTTCGTGGCCTCAATGGTGGTAGTAAGGCATTAGTTGTGGCTACATTCTTGGGCAGCAGCCACCAGTTCAAAATCTCCTCTCAGCAAGCTCCCATTTAAGGGGAAGATTTTGTTTGGCAAAGACCTAGAAAAGCTTGTCAAGGATCCAGAGGAGGCTAACCTTTAGTGGCTGCCTGAAGACAGGACCAGATCAACAGATCAAACAGCGGTCTAATCTTAAAAACACATGATCATGTAAGCCAAGAAAGCAACAACTGTACCAGCCTTCCTTTCAGTCTGGTTGATTCTGGGAGAAAGGCTCAACCCTTTCATGGATCTAAGAAGATAAGGAATGGTGGGATTCCTATTTGAGGAGGAGCCCATATATTCCAATGAGATACAGCAGGTTCATGCTGGGCAATACCCATGGTGGAGAGGGATCCTCCATTTGTTTTCTCCAGCTTGGTAACCATGGAGTAATCTGCAAAGGCTATTCCCTGGAGTGTACTTTAGTGCCCCCTTGTGGCCCGGCGCTCAAGTGCCAAGTAGTGGAGGTGATATTTACAAGGTTTCTTTAGCTGGCGGCAGTGGCCCCAATTCCAGGGGAGAAGCAGGGCCAGGGATACTACTTCTTCTATTTTGTGGTTCCAGAGCGGGACAGTTCATTCAGATCCATCCTTCACTTTAAAGGAGTTGGCGTTGTTTGTGAGTCTCATGTTTCCATATGTGTCAAAAATGTTTGTGAGGCTAATATTTATGCACAGAACAACATTCCAGTTCATGTGCAGATGTATACCAGCACTTTATGGACACTCAGAAGCTTACCATACCATACCAACACCAAGTCCAAGAACTAAAACTGTACCATAGTAAGCCATGAGACATGCCCACTGCAAATATTCTAGAACATCAGTACACCTTCTCCCAACTCAACCCCCCAGCATCTGCCAGTCAGCCCCCTTTTCTCATTTCTACATCTGACAATTAGCCCCCTTCTTCCAGCTCCAGCATCAGACCCTTCTTTTAACATGGTACCTCTTGACTCCAATTCTGATCCCCGCTATCTGTTCAATTGCCCCATTCTCCAGCCTCCTTGACTCTCTGCCATCCCAGTCTAGCATCTCCCATCCTGTCTCCTATTACTGCTTTCTATCCAGCATCTCTCTATTTTCTCTGTCCCTCCCCAACATGGTCCAGCATTTTTCCTCTCCTCCCCCTCCCCCAGTATTCCAAAATCTGTTGTCTCTCTCTTCTTCTCCCCCTCTTGCCTTCCCCTAGTTCACTCCCTCCCTCAAACCTCATTTACTCTTGTTGCAGTCACAAGTATCTACAGTAAAATGAAGCAGAATGAAACAGAGCCTTACGTTGAAGCACTCTGCAAGACTTCATTGGTCCCATCCCTTCAGCAGCAGGAAATGCACATCAGAGGGCAGGACTGGCAGAGAAAGAGGATGAGATACTGAATGTGAGAGGGCAGAGGCCAGAGCCATAGAGACGGCTTATTTCCCTCCCTGCTGTTTGCTTAAGGAAGCAACATAACAGTGATGACCTATATCAACAATCAGGGAGGCACAAGTTCTGTAGTGTGGCACAGAAGATAGACCTTCTGTTCTGGTGGGTAGAGTAACACCCGAAGGCAATTTTGGCAGCCCACATAGTCAGCATGGAGAACATTCAGCTGGGTTTCTCAGCAGGAAGTTGCTGGACCCAGGTGAATGGAAGCTGAGTGCTGAGGACTTCCAGCTCATCAAGAATGATGGGGTACACCACATTTCAGTGATAGACTTGATAATGATACATGAGAACACTAAGATCCCCATTTCTTCAGTCAGTAGAGGAAGCAAATGTCCTGCAGGTCAAAGCTTTCTTCCAGGCCTGTTTCACCAGGGTCTCTTCTACATCTTTCCACTTTAGCCTCTGATCGGGCAGATCCTTGGGAAGATAGTCATCCCTCTCTGGTCCTGCTGGTGGCCTCAGAATAGCCCAGGTTGCCTTGGAATATAAATCCAATGAATCTAGTAGTGGAGTCCTCGCTCCCTGTTGCAGCAAGGCCCAGTTCTGATGGATGACCTGGATTCCCTTTTAGCTTTTGATCTGGCCCTTGAGAGGCAGTGACTGAGTAGAAAAGGTTATTCCTTCTCTCTAGTTTTGACCCTACTGAAGGCTCATAGCTGTTAAATAAAGGATCGCACAACACCTTAGGGTAGGCAGGAATGAAGCTCCCCTCATTGATCATTGGGCACATTTAGGCCATGATACCAAAGATTTACAATTTGTGGTTTTGCGATAAATACTTTTGAAACAAGGGGGAGATATTTCAGTGGTCCTCTTACAGAGTGAGCAGCAACTTATTTTTAGGTGGAATACCATAGAACTTCACGGACTTAATAAGGAGGTTGAATGGGCACATGTGTGATGTTTGCATTCAGTATATATTGCATCATCTCCGCTCTCAATCCCACAGTAGCTTGGGGTGCTTGGTTTGGCACCCTGGGGTTGGAGTCGCTAGCCCGGTGGATACAGTGGAAGTGTTTTTGTTACATTTATTGGTAAAATATTGTTGTTATTGTTTTTAATGAGTTTGGGTATTAATTCATGGTTTGAGTGATTGGATGTTCATTGGGATTTATCCTAGTTCGTCTCCTGAAGTGGCTAATGGAGTGAAACATGAGCTTGTGTTGAGACTAAGAGATTAAATTTGAAGCCTTTTGACAATGGATTCTCTGTGTCTCTGAGTTGGGCTTTGGTTGTGTGAGACAGCAGAAAAAGGGGGGACACAAAGCTTCCACAATAGACCCCTAAGGAAGGCTTTATGCCGAAACATGGCCCGTGTTGGGTGAGGTTCACTTACGCCTGTGGGTCAAGATTGTACATTTATTTGAACAACCATTGAAGAATAAATTGATTCTTAGAAACTTGGGCTTCATTTTTTCACTGATTTTTCTTGAAATATATTACTTCCACTTTTCTTGTTTCCCCTTGGTTGTGTGAGTCATATGAACATTGTGCAAGAGCACCATAAGAAGACTGTGGGGATTTGTCCACGAATGCAAGCTATCAGTCAGCTATTAGATGATTATTTTATAAAAAGATACTGGAATGCTTCAATTTGATGAAGGGAAAGACTTTAAGAGAAAGCAGGACTTCTGCTGTGAGTGATTATATTTATATGTATAGAAGCCTATAATGGAATTTTGGATGTATCCTCGACCAGTCTAGTATCCACAGAGTTGAAGATTTATTGGACTGTTGATTGAATGATGCAGTTACTCAAATATGTGATACACCGAGTTTGTGTTATGTCAGTGAAACAGGGAACAGCTTAGAACAATTGTTTTCATTTCATGTATTTACTTTTGTATCAATAAAGATTTGTATTGTGACGTTTATGGTGTTAGAATTTACATTTATGATTAATCAAATAAGCTGAATATTCATTAGGAAAATCCTGAAAACATGACTTGTTCGTAGTTCTCCAAGATTGCAGTTTAACACTCTTTCCTTGGACCTTGTCATTTTTATGGTTTGTAGGTGATTTCAAATACTGTAAATTCCCTTCTTCTCTAGAGCTCCCAACACCACCAACAGCTCTGTGGGTGCTTGAGCATCTCCAATATTGAAACACTCCTTGACTGTATCCAGGAAGTAGTAGTTTCCATTGGGTTTAGCAACCCAATAATTTTGAAAAGTTGACTTCTATGGTTTCAAAAGGAATAAATGTACTGATGATGACATCATGGACTGGATATAGGAGATCCATTGCAGAATGTCACTGGTCAGGTCATGTTTAACTATTTTTTTCTCTCCTTGCCCTTTTCTTCCTTTGCAGAAACATCTTAAAAAAGTGGACTATGAGAAAAAGATGATTGAGCGAAGGAATCGGATGATTGAGGTAAGGATAGAGGAAGAGAGTGTCCCAGTCCCCTCTCCCCTTCTCCCTTTGGTGCAGATTTGTTCAGTCCTGCTAATATACCAGAGCTTTCTGGGATTTGTAATTCCATTTCTCTAAATAAAGTTTTTTCACAGTCTTCTATTTGCTTAGTTTTCACTCTGAGAAAATCACAGGCAGTCTTCTAAGCAATTCTATAGGCTATTTTTATCCCATCTGTCTAGCCCCCTCCTATCAGCCTCCCTGATAGTCTGTGTATTTCTCCTGTCACACTGTCCCTTTGCCTCCTTTCCTTGTAGAGGAAGCTCCGAGAAATGATCAGAGGGGTGACGGCATTGCTGAATCACCGAACAGTGAGTTGTGCTTGTAAAAGTTTTAAACAAAATGAATCATCCCTAAGGTGTACTGTTGAAAATGTCTTGGAATAGCCAGTGGAATCTATGGAATTTAATTACTTGGGTGGGCATAAGTTTCCAACAGAGTAGCCAACAATGTTTCCATATCATCATGCTGATCAATCCATAGACTGGTGGGTTGTGTCCATCTACCAGCAGGTGGAGATAGAGAGCAATCCTTTTGCCTCCCTATATGTGGTCATGTGCTGCCGGAAACTCCTCAGTATGTTCTCTATCTCAGCAGGTGGTGGTCACACACAGCAGCAGCTCTGGCTAGGTCTCCAAGCCTAATTCTTAGGTTTTGTTGAGTACCTGGGGTTGAGGGCTCATCTTGAGCAAGTGCAAACCTGGTGGTGCCAGGTCCCTCCTTTTCTCCCCCCTCCCGCTGGCTCCATTAAAAAAAAAAATTTTTTTGGACGTCCTTTAAAGGCGTTTATTTCAACTTTTATATCAGCGTTTATTGCAGCTGCTCACTGGGACACCAGTTCATTACAGCTCGGAGCGATAAGCAGGTAATTTTACCTTTTTATAGCGACAGGGGGTTCCCCGTTCGGTCTCCACGTGGCTTATGGCGTCGGAGGGCGAGGGCGCGAGGATTCGCTCCCCGGACCGCGTGTGTGCGTCTAGCGGGGATGCGGGGGGTTTCAAAGCCTGAATCGCCTTTGTTGGGCATCAGTTTGGAGTCCGGTCAGTGTCCCAGTTCTTCCTCCGGTGCGGCGGTTTTCCCCGCCATAAGCGCCCATCCCCCGCTGCTCACCCACTCTATGTTGGCCGGCCACTCTGCTCGGACGGCTTCTTCTTGGGCCGCTCTCAAGCTGGGAGTCGTTAATGCTATGGTCGCCCTTGATTCGGACGACAGCAAGAAAGCGGCCAAAGTTAAGCGCCGTTCTTCCCGCGCGGCTCCTTCTCGGAGTTTTGCGCCGGACGCCATTTTGAATGCGCAGCATGTTTCTCCCCCGCTCTTGCGAGCGCCGGTTGAGGGTGCGTCTAGGGCCGTGACCCAGGCGGCAGAAGTGCACAGTCTAGGGGGTTTCTCCCCTGAGTTCATTTTGCTGCTGCATCAGGCTTTTCTTATGATAAACGCTGCCCCGGCTCCCCCCTCTGATCAAGGGGCTGAGGCCTCCGGAAGCAAATGCCCTCGGGTGGATTTCCAGGCCCTAGAGGACTCGGTCTCCTCTGATGTAGATGAGGGCAGCGTATCTGAGTTCTCCCAATGGTCCTTTGGGGATTCCTTGGAGGGGACAGATTCCCGCTCGGATGGAGCGGATGACCCCTCTGCAGCACGGATCTTTCACTCAGAGGATTTGCCCAACCTGTTAGTGCAGGCCATGAGCATTTTGAAGATTTCCTCTCCGGAGGACGTCTCTCTCTCAGCCTCTGTTGGCTCTGCCATTATGCGGGGGACTAAGCGCCCGCCTAGAACCTTCCACGTGCATGAAGCCATGCACACCTTGATTTTGGCTCAATGGGATTTCCCAGAAGCGAGCCTTAAAGTGGCTAGGGATATGTCCCGCCTCTATCCTCTGCCTGAAGGTGAATGGGAAGCCTTTCTTGGGCCTACCGTGGATTCTTTAATCACTGCGGTGACTAAGAAAACGGCGTTGCCGGTGGAAGGTGGCACGGCCCTAAAGGACGCCCAAGACAGGAGTTTGGAGGCAGCTTTAAAGTCATCCTTCGAGGCTGCTGCTTTAAGTTTACAGGCCTCAATTTGTGGCTCCTATGTGGCCAGGGCGTGCCTGACGCTTGCGCAGCGGGCTTCCCCTTCGGATCCTTCCTTGAGGGCTGATTGGCCAGCCCTGGAATCGGGCTTGGCCTACTTGGCAGGCTGGCTGTATGATGTCTTGAGAGCCTCGGCTAAAGGTATGGCTCAGACAGTCTCTGCACGGCGGTGGCTTTGGCTGAAGCATTGGTCTGCTGACCACGCCTCTAAGTCTCGCCTGGCTAAGTTGCCTTTTAAAGGCAAGCTGCTCTTTGGGGTCGAGCTGGACAAGATTGTGACCGATCTCGGCACGTCTAAGGGCAAGAGGTTACCGGAGGTCAGGGCTCGGGCCAATGGTGCCCGCCCCGGTTCCTTCAAAGGACGGTTTCAGGAAGCCTGTCGGTACTGCCCGGGCAAGTCGAGCTCCTCTGCCCCCTCTTCCATCAAAAGGAATTTCTCCCCCAAGCAGCATTCCTTTCGCAGAGACCGCCGTCCCGGAGGTTCCTCCTCCGGTCCTCCCCCAGGGTCTCGTACCCAATGACGGGGCGCTGGTCCATGGCCCAGAGCAGATTGGAGGACGCCTATCCTCGTTTCTGGGCGAGTGGACCAGGGTAACTTCAGACGCTTGAGTGCTGGAAGTCATCAGAGACGGCTACAAGCTAGAGTTCTGCCGACCCTTAAGAATCGGGTTTGTGCACTCTCCCTGCAAGTCTCCAGTCAAGCTGTGGCAGTGCAGCAGACTTTGGACAATCTGATCCGCCTGGGTGCAGTCGTTCCGGTGCCAGAAGGTCACCCTGGCAAGGGACGTTACTCCATTTACTTTGTGGTACCTAAGAAAGGAGGTTTTGTCCGGCCTATCCTCGACCTCAAAGGGGTCAATCGGGCCTTGGAAGTTCGGCACTTCCGGATGGAGACTCTCCACTCTGTTATAGCGGCAGTGCAGGCAGGGGAGTTCCTGGCATCCTTGGACATCAAGGAAGCTTACTTGCATATTCCCATCTGGCCTCTTCATCAACGCTTTTTGCAGTTCTGAGGACACTCCCAGTTCAGAGCCCTCCCTTTCGGGTTGGCTACTGCTCCACGGACCTTCTCCAAGTTATGGTGGTCATCGCGGCCTTCCTACGCAAGAAAGGAGTACAAGTCCATCTTTATCTGGACGACGGGTTGATCCGAGCCCCCTCTTATGCAGAGTGCGGCAGAGCTTCAGACCGGGTGATTGCTCTTTTGAGCTCCCTGAGGTGGATCATCAACTGGGAGAAAAGCCAGCTGCGCCCGACTCAGTCCCTGGAGTATCTGGGAGTTTGATTCGACCCCCAAGTGGGCAGAGTGTTCCTGCCAGACAATCGGATTGTCAAGCTTCAGGCTCAGGTGGACAAGTTCCTAACAGCCTCCTCTCTTCGGGCTCGGGACTATGGGCAGCTGTTGGGCTCTATGTTGGCCACGATGGAAGTAGTGCCCTGGGTCAGGGCCCATATGAGACCTATACAGCTCTCTCTGCTGCAGCGATGGACTCCAGTTTCGGAGGATTACGCTGTGCGCCTTCCCTTGGATCCAGCGGTGCGCAAGGCGCTGAGCTGGTGGCTGAGGCCAGACAAGCCGTCCGCAGGAATGCCTCTTGTGACCCCGGAGTGGGTTTTTGTCACGGTGGATGCCTCTTTGTGGGGCTGGGGAGCCCACTGCTTGGGAAGGACAGCGCAGGGGCTCTGGTCCCCTGCAGAGGCAGAGTGGTCTATCAACCTCCCGGAACTCAGAGCCATTCGGTTGGCGCCTTTGGAGTTTCTCCCGGGCCTGGCGCTGAAGCCAGTACGGGTCCTGTCGGACAATGCCACGGATGTGGCCTATGTCAATCGCCGGGGAGGTACCAGGAGCGCCCCTCTAGCCAAGGAGGCCATGAAGCTATGCCTGTAGGCGGAAGCAAACCTGGAACAGCTGTCGGTGGCCCACGTTGCAGGAGTCATGAATATTCGTTCTTGGACATCACGAAGCGCTGGGGCCAGCCGAGCCTAGACTTGATGGCGTCTTCAGCCAATTGCCAAGTGCCGCGCTTTTTCAGCAGAGGACGGGACTCTCGATCTTTGGGAGTAGATGCTCTTCTCCCACAGTGGCCGACACAGGAGCTCCTCTTTTTGTTCCCGCCTTGGCCCATGTTGGGCAGGGTGCTAGGCCGGGTGGCAAAGCATCCGGGCCTGATAATCCTGGTGAGTCCGGATTGGCCCAGACGTCCCTGGTATGCGGACTTGATCAGGCTCTCAGTGGACGGACCTCTGCAGCTGCCAGCGGAGCGGGGCCTGTTGCATCAGGGTCCTGTGGTGATGGAGGATCCCTCCCCCTTTGGTCTTATGGCCTGGCTATTGAGCGGCAGCGTCGGAGCAAGCAGAGCTTCTCAGACAAGGTCATCACCACTATGCTGAGAGCGAGGAAGCGCTCTACTTCTACTGATTACGCCAGGGTTTGGCGTACCTTTGCATCGTGGTGTGAGGCAGGCTCACTTTCTCCCTTCACTGCTCCAATTTCATCAGTGTTGGCGTTCCTGCAAGAAGGTCTGGAAAAAGGCCTGGCGCTCAGTTCCCTTAAGGTCCAGGTAGCGGCTCTTGCTTGCTTCAGGGGTCACCTGAAGGGTGTTTCCCTGGCATTGCAGCTAGATGTGGTGCGCTTTCTCAAGAGAATTATTCTCCTGCGCCCTCCTCTGCACGCAGTGGTACCTGTGTGGAATCTCAATCTGGTGCTAAGAGCCTTGCAGAAGCCGCCTTGTGAACCCTTGTCGAGGGCATCTCTGAAAGAATTGACGTTGAAAGCAGTCTTTTGGTGGCTATCACTTCAGCCAGAAGAGTTTACGAGCTCCAGGCGCTATCATGTCGAGAGCCCTTTCTGCAGTTCACTGAGGCAGGAGTGTCTATTCGCACAGTGCCTTCCTTCCTGCCCAAGATTGGTCCTCGCTTCCATGTGAATCAGCAGCTCTGTCTACCCTCCTTTCGTAGGGACGACTACCCAGAGGAGTACTCTGCTCTCAAATATTTAGATGTGAGACGAGTCATCATCAGATACTTGGAAGTGACCAATGATTCCGGAAGTCGGATCATCTGTTTGTGCTGTTCACAGGTCCTCGTAAGGGTCTGCAGGCTGCCAAGCCTACAGTGGCACGATGGGTCAAGGAACCCATTGCAGCGGCTTATGTGGCCGCAGGGAAGGTGCCGCCTATCCAGCTGAAGGCTCACTCCACTAGAGCACAGGCGGCCTCGATGGCAGAGGCCGAGTCCGTCTCCTTGGAAGAGATTTGTAGGGCTGCAACTTGGGCATCGGCTCATACCTTCTCCAGACATTACCGCTTAACTGTGGCTGCTCGGGCGGAGGCCCGGTTTGGAGCTTCAATGTTGCGGTCAGGGATTTCTTTGTCCCGCCCTGGGTGAGTACTGCTTCGGTACATCCCACCAATCTATGGATTGATCAGCATGATGATATGGAAGGTAAAATTATGTATCATACCTGATAATTTTCTTTCCATTAATCATAGCTGATCAATCCATAGCCCCTCCCAGATATCTGTACTGTTTATATTCTGGTTGCATTTCAGGTTCAAGTTTAGTCTTCAGTTCCTGTTCAGGAGGACTTCGTGTTCAAGTTTTTTTCAATTGGATTCTTCAGGAGTTGAGACGATTTTGTGTTACAGTGAGCTGCTGCATTCCTCTCCCCTCCGTTTTACGGGGCTGGATTGAGACCTAAATTCTGCCGGCGCTCCCTCCCGCTTCGTGCGGCCGTAGGGCAGCTTTGTACCCCTCCTGCTTCGGCGGTGTTAGGGTCAGTCAGCTCCTCTTGCGGTTGCAGGATAAGCCAGATCCCCCCACATCGGCGGGTGTGGTGTCCCTCCCCCGCTCCGCGGGGATGAGCTGGACGGATTCCCCTCCCCCACTTGTGTGGGGATGAGCTGGGTTGATTCCCCTCCCCCGTTTCGGCGGTGGTGAGCTGGGCAGAGTGTCCCTTAGTGGGTGTAATTCTCTAAGTGCTGAGTCCTGCGGATGGAGCTTTGATATCGACATACTGAGGAGTTTCCGGCAGCACATGACCACATATAGGGAGGCAAAAGGATTGCTCTCTATCTCCACCTGCTGGTAGATGGACACAACCCACCAGTCTATGGATTGATCAGCTATGATTAATGGAAAGAAAATTATCAGGTATGATACATAATTTTACCATGGCTACTGAATTCTGACATGTGCTTAAAATACTGTTGTTGTCATAAATTTTTGTTTCTTTTCAACTAGTCCAAAAAGAAACACAAAGGGCTCTCAAGAATGGAACAAGTACTCTTTATTGATGACCCGACATGGGCCGTATTTCGGCGTAACCTAATGCTTGCCTTATGGATCAATGCAACAGAGCAACACTAAATACTTTTGGCATGTTTTCTTGGTGTCCAGCTTTGCACTAGGAATTGTTTCCGCTTTCAGTAAGTTTGGATTATTAATTTGATGATTTACTGCAATGTGAGCAACTACTCAAGTTTTAGCATTGCTTTGTTGAATTAACCTCTGAGGCAGGAGTTAAATTATGCTGAAACACGGCCCCTGTCAGGTCATCAATAAAAGAGTACTTGTTCCATTCTTGAGAGCCCTCTGTGCTTCTTTTTAGACTGCTTGTGCTGTGTACTTTCATCTTCTCTGTTGCTTTTTTTTTTTTTCAACTAGTCATATTACTCGGATTCCATTCCAATCAATCTCCAGTTTGGTGGGCGTTATCTAACCCAGGCCCTGTGTGATTTGGGTGCAGAGTAGCTGGCCCTGGCAGGCTGATCATTCTTAAAATGGTATAACTGGAGGAAGGGACCCTGTCTGCAGAAAGCCTACATTGAAAATAAATGAAGTGATGAACGTTGCAGATATGGTATATCATAGCTAGGCAAATTAGAATATTGGCTTTTTTGGGTTGATAGGGAACAGGATGACTAAATTCAGAACCAGCCCTCTGTGGTGGCAGTTTTATGTGAACAATAAACCCATATAGAGAGCTGTTCTATAACAGCGTGCCTATATTTAGATGACTATTCTCTAAAGGAAAGTAGCATAGGCATAAAAGTTTAAGGGGTACCTTAAAATCACCTCGCTCCACTCCACCCGGGCAGCAGCAGTGGCACTCATAGACTGCCTGCAGCCTGCACTTGGGCTTTCTCTGTGAACTGTCCTGCCCTTCACAAAACAGGAAGTTATGCCAGAAGGGGCGGGACCGTTCACAGAGAAAATCCCGGTGCAAGCCATAGGCAGCCTATGAGTGCCGCTGCCTGGGCAAAGACTGGGGGAAGATGATTTTAAGTTACGGGCCGGGATGTGTATGCAACATACGCATCTGGAATAAATACGCCAATGAAAGCAGGTGCTTACTTTCTTTTATATGTTTACTAGTCAAAAAGGCCCGTTTCTGAAACCTATGAAATGGGCGCTAGCAAGGTTTTCCTCGGAGTGTGTATGTTGAGGGCCGCCGAGAGGGGGGGACAGGGGGGACAAAATTCCCCGGGCCCGGGCCTCCAGGGGGACCCGGCGCCGGAGTCCCACTCCGCCCTCTGTCATCAGGACCTCGCACCTCCTGGGGCCCTGCGGCGCTTCCTGGCGCTCCCTTCCTCGTTGCAACGCTCTCATCTTCATTTTTCCCAGCCGCCCTGCATGTAACAAGTTGCAGCGGCGAAAACGCAGGCTCGCCTCTTCTTTAAGCCCTTCCCCTTCTCTTTCAGCATGCACTGATGCAATTTCCGGTTTCCGCGAAGGCGGCACAGTGCACACTGAGAGAGAAGGGGAAGGGCTTAAAGAAGAGGCGAGCCTGTGTTTTCGCCGCCGCTGCACCTTTTTAAATGCAGGGCGGCTGGCCTGGAAGGAAGGAAGGGCTGTCCTTTGTTGTCTTCATTTGTGGGTAGCATTTTTATTTATTCTCACTTATATTTTCAAACGTGCCGGCTTGTGAAGCATAGGAATGTATACAGAGGAAGTATAATAATGGAACAACTTTTTGTAGTAATGTGTCATTTGGAGGGGCTGTTTATAGGGACTCTCTAGGTGTTGTATTCGTGCAGGCATTTTTTTACTCCTGGTAAAGGGTCACTAAAACAGACATCATTTATGAGATTCAGGTGCTCAACACTTAAGAGTTTTTATCTGCTTATTTATTTACTTATGACACTTATGTGCTGGAAACCTGAGGGCACAGCTGGGGCTGGGAACTGAAACTCGGGGGAGGGGGGTGAAAAGGGGGGTAAGTTGGGGCAAGTCACTGGACATGGAGGGGAAGGGAGGGAGGACAGGGAGCAAAGGAGAATCACTGGGGATGAGTAGGGAGGGCAGGGGAGCAAGGAGAGTTGCGATGGATGGAGGGGAGGGGAGGAGAAATGCTGGACATGGAAGTGAGGGAAGACAGGAAGGAGATGCACATGGATGGAGGGGAGAGGAGAAATTCTGGATATGGATGGAGGAGAGGGGAGAATTGAAATGCTGGATATGGATGCAGGGGAGGGAAGAGAGGACATGAGATGAACATGGATGGAGGGGAGGCGAGAGAGGATAAATGCTGGACATGGATGGAGGAGAGGGAAGAGAGAGGAAGGAGATGCATCCTGACGGAGATGAGGGAAAGGGAAAAGAGGAGAAAAACTGCACATGGCTGGAGAAAATAGGCAAAAGCTGGATCCACTCTATACCTCTTCCAGTCAAGTCCGCGGAGGACCCAGCTTTTACCTATGGATGTAGGGCAAGAAATGAAGAAGAAAGTAAAGAAATAAATGGAAAGGAAACCCTGGAAGTGGAGTTAAGGGAGCAGATAGCAACAGAATCAGAGACTGGGACCAACATGATCTGAAATACAGTCACAAGACAACAAAGGTAGAAAAAAATCATTTTATTTTCATTTTAGTGTTTGGAATATGTCCAGTTTGAGAATTTACATCTGCTGTCTTATTTTGCAGTGTATAGCAATGTTCTGTTTTTCTGGTATTGTGCGGCATGCAGAATCTGTATGCTAATTTGGTTTCTCTCATTTTGGGTATACTGGGGAGGGGTGGGTGGCTCTGAGAACTGGTCTGCACAGCTCCCTGCAGTTGCTAAGACCAGCCCTGTCCGTCGTCGACCGTCTGCCACCAGGCCGGGCCCCCTGCATTGAAATCACAGCGCCTCTCACCTCCGTGTGAAAGTGCTACAGGCAGCAGCAGATCGCCTCCCTTCGGGCTTCCTTCCCTCACTGTGTCCCGCCCTCACGGAAGTTACATCAGATGAGGGCGGGACACAGGGAGGGAAGGAGGCCCGAAGGAGGGAGGCAATCTGCTGCTGCCTGCAGTGCCTTCACATGGAGGTGAGAGGCACTGTGATTTCAATGCAGGGGCCCACTGGTGCGCGGAGGGGGGAGGGGTGGTGGGGGAGCGGTGGCGACCTTGGGGGGGGGCACGGGGGGGCCTTGTCCCGGGCCTGGCCCAGTCTCTCGGCGGCCCTGTGTATGTTTCAGAGAGTGTGTGTGAGAGTGACTGTGTGAGAAAGAGAGTGAATGTGTGAGTGTGTGTGTGTGACAGATATTTGATAACCCACCAATTCTGAAACAAGTTTCAGCGGTTTACGATCCAATAAAAACAATGTAAAAGAAAGGAACGCCATAATAAATAAGACAGAGTACTCAACCATACAACACATATTCTAAGTCTAAAACTAAAACAAGAGCTAAGGACTAAATCCTACATTCTCTTGACTGCTGAGGCAATGGAGACCCAACTGGCCTTGCTGTTTAATTGAATCCCAATGCCAATTCAAACAAGTGGGCTTTAAGGACAGATTTAAATTTAGGAAAAGATAATTCTGATCACAGAGAAAGAGAGCTAAAAAGAAATAAGCTGAACTGTGAGTAGCTTCCTAGGAGATGGAAGTACCAGGCGATGGGAATCTAAGGAATGCAGTGAATGCGAGGGAGTGTAAGGAATGGTGACAGAACAAAGATATAGAGGGGAACCCAAATGCATCAATCTGTGAGCCAAGCATAGAACCTTAAACCAACATCTGTAATGGATAGGCAACTAGTGTAATTGAATAAGAAGTGGGGAAGGGTGATCCAAATGTTTAGCATGACAGAGAAAACTAGCAGCCGAATTGTGAAGGGTCTGAAGACGGTGAAGAAGGTAAGGATGTATCCCACAATAAACAGTATTACAGTAGTCTACATGGGTAATGACAAAAGTGTGAATAAGTGTATGAAGTGCAGGGAAGTCAAGAAACCTTCTAATTGAGCAAATTCGATAAAGCCAGTAAAAACATTTTTTGATAATCTGAGAAACAGGGGCATAGCTATGGGCGGGCCCAGGCCTGCCCACCTAGTTTTAAGCGTGGTTGAATTAAAACACACAGAGCAAAGCCAAAGCAGCAGCCTTCCACTAATTCATATCTACTGTTGTCGCACTGCTGCTTACTCAGCTGATCTCCCAGTCCCACCTACCTTTTGGGCAGACTTGGCACGGCAGTGAGTCAACCACACTGAATAAATATGGTCGCATCTCTTGACTTCGTGGTGACCTACAGCATGCTTACCGTCCTCTTCCTTCTCAGCCCCCTGTGTGCTGATGACTCATGTTCCATCCCACGCTGCACGCTCAACCTTGTTCTCACGGCTCGTCATCTTCTCAACAGGCTAAAAAATAGCTGCATGCTCAGATGCAGGCGCCGGGAATTGGGACCATGCAGCACTGACTGCTCCTCCCCCCCCCCCCCCCCCCCCCCGGGCCCGGACCACAGATGGAAAGCCTGGTGCCGCCTGGGTGGGTAGCAACAGGCGCGGTTTCTTAGCTCTCTTACATTGTGCCTTAGTGCAGTAGCATTCCCCAGCGTCCCAGTAGTGCCCCACGGTGGGCCACAACACACTCTGCCTGAGTCAGCTACAGGAGCCAGGTTGTTCTGCACCACGTGGCAGTTGCAACTTTACTGCAAGCAGCTGCCCAGCACTGCAGGTAATAAAATTTGAAATACTTTTTCTTTTTTTAACATCATCATGTAAGTTTTTTATTTTTTTGTACTCAAAATGCTGGCTGGTGATGGTGAGATTCTGGGTGGGGTAAGCACCAGTGGCGCACCAAGGGGGGGCGGTGGGGGCGGTCCGCCCCGGGTGCCAGTGGGTGGGGGGTGCTCCGCTCCCGCCACCTCCCTTGGCCGTTCCCGCGGCACCGCACATTAAAAAAACCGGCGAAGCAGCGTCGCAGGCAGCGCCTCGTGCCCTGCTTGTAAAAAAAAAAAAATCAAATCTCCTCCTCGTCTTGACGTCTTGACGTCGACTCGGGCCTTCCAATCAAATTGATTGGAAGGCCCGAGTCGACGTCAAGACGTCAAGATGAGGAGAAGGAAGGAGATTTGATTTTTTTTTTACAAGCAGGGCACGAGGCGCTGCCTGCGATGCTGCTTCGCCGGTTTTAACGTGACTGAGGTGGGGAAGGAGAGGGGCGAAAGGGACTCCGGTGGGGGTGTTCAGAGGGGAGAAGGGGACTGGGGTGGGGGTCTCAGACAGGGGAAGGGAGAAGGGGACTGGGGTGGGGATCTCAGAGAGAAGGGAAGGGGAGGGGAGAAGGGGACTGGGGTGGGGGTGTTCAGAGGGGAAAAGGGGTGGGGAGAAGGGGACTGGGGTGGGGGTCTCAGACGGGGGAAGGGGAGGGGAGAAGGGGACTGAGGTGGGGGTCTCAGATAGGGGAGGGGAGAAGGGGACTGGGGTGGGGATCTCAGAGGGGAAAAGGGGAGGGGAGAAGGGGACTGGGGTGGGGAGAAGGGGACTGGGGTGGGGGTCTCAGATGGGGGGAGGGGAGAAGGGGACTGGCGTGGGGGTGTTCAGAGGGGAGAAGGGGACTGGGGTGGGGATCTCAGACAGGGGAGGGGGAGGGGAGAAGGGGACTGGGGTGGGGATCTCAGAGGGGAGAAGTGGACTGGGGTGGGGGTGTTCAGAGGGGAAAAGGGGAGGGGAGAAGGGGACTGGGGTGGGGATCTCAGAGGGGAGAAGGGAAGGGGAGGGGAGAAGGGGACTGGGGTGGGGGTCTCAGACAGTAGAAGGGGAGGGGAGAAGGGGACTGGGGTGGGGGTGTTCAGAGGGGAGAAGGGGGCTGAAAAAAGGGGCAGAGAGAGAGAGGGGACAGATCCTAGATGGAAGGGGGAGCGAGAGGGAGGGCAGACCCTGGATGGATGGGAGAGGGAGGGCAAATGGTGGATTGAAGGGGCAGAGAGAAAGGGCAGGCAGTGGATGGAAGGGACGGCAGAGAGGGCAGACACTGGATGGCAGAGAGAGAGAGAGAGAGTGAAGACAGATGCTGGATGGAAGGAAGACGGTGAAAAGAAGATGAGGAAAGCAGAAACCAGAGACAACAAACTGTAAATAAAATATATTTTTTTATTTTTTTTTGCTTTAGGATAAAGTATTGTAGATGTGTTAAATGTTTATAATAGAACATGTAAATAAGGTAATCTTTTTATTGGACTAATTTTAATACATTTTGACTAACTTTCGGAGAACAAAACCCCCTTCCTCAGGTCAGGATAGGATACTGTAACAGCACTTTCTCCGAGGACAAGCAGGCTGCTTGTTCTCACTGATGGGGTGACGTCCACGGCAGCCCCTCCAATCGGAAACTTCACTAGCAAAGTCCTTTGCTAGCCCTCGCGCGCCCGCGCGCACCGCGCATGCGCGGCCGTCTTCCCGCCCGAAACCGGCTCGAGCCGGCCAGTCTTCTTTTGTCCGCACTCGGTACGGTCGTGTTTTCGCCGTGTCGAGCCCCGGAAAGTCGACCTCGCGCGTCCAATTTGTTTTGAGTGTGTTTTTTTCCTTCGGGAAAGCTTTACCTTAGTCGGGAAGTGCTCCGGAAACCCCCCGCCGGGTTTCGTGTAAATCCTCCCCGTACTTCCAGCTTTTTGCCCCGGTAAGTTTTCTTTCGTCGTCGGGGAAGGCCTCTTTTCGGCCTCGGTCGAGATTTTTTCTCCCTCTAAATTTTGGTGCTTCAAATTCCGCCATTTCGGCTTTTGATTTCGCCGGCGTGATTTTTCCGCCCATGACATCGAAGCCTTCCAGCGGCTTCAAGAAGTGCACCCAGTGCGCCCGGGTTATCTCGCTCACTGATCGACACTCGTCGTGTCTTCAGTGTCTGGGGGCCGAGCACCGCCCTCAGAACTGCAGTCTGTGTTCCCTGCTTCAAAGGCGGACTCAGGTAGCGAGACTAGCCCAGTGGAACGTGTTGTTCTCGGGCTCTTCGTCGGCATCGGCACCGGGATCCTCGAGTGCATCGACGTCGTCAGCGTCCAGACCATCTTCCTCGGCCGCCCCTGCATCGAGTGCATCGAGGCATCGGGCCTCTGCATCGGCGCCGAGACATCGGATAGCTGCATCGACGTCGGTGGTACCAGGACCTCGTCTACTGATGTCGTCGGACGGTGGTGCATCGGGTGGAGTGCAGGTGAGGGCTGTCCATTCCCCTGCTGGTGGCGGTGAGCCCTCGGGTGGGTCTCCTCCTACCCTGAGGGCTCCTGCGGTACAGCCCCCCCGAGATCGACCTTCTTCAGTCTCGGCCCCGAGGAAGCGACGGATGGATTCGACGTCCTCCTCGTCGGTGCCGGGGAGCTCCGGTGACATGCTTCGGAAGAAATCGAAGAAGCATCGACACCGGTCTCCTCCCCGTGTCGGCACCGAGAGCTCTGGGTCGCCGAGGGAGTCGGCACCCAGCAGGCATCGGCACCGAGAGGACCGCTCACCCTCTGTTCAGGAGGTGTCGATGCGCTCCGCTCTGGACAGCCCGGAACAGCCTCCACGCTCGGAACAGGTACTGACGTCGACGCCTGCATCGACCTCTCAGCCTTTCTCTGCAGCCACTCTAAACGAGAGCCTCCGGGCCGTTCTCCCAGAGATTCTGGGAGAGCTGTTGCGCCCTACCCCTCCGGTACCGGCGGTGCTTGCGCCTCCGGTACCGTCGAGCGTGGCGCCGGCTGGCCCATCGCCCAGGTTGAGGTCCCCGACGTCGGTACCGCGTGCGGTGCCGACCGCGGCCACCTCCCAGGAAGGCTCCCCGACTACGTCGGCGGAGGGAGCTTCGCCGATGCGGGCGAGGGAGTCTACCTCTCGACGCCCCCATCGTGGACGGGGTTCCACGGAGTCGAGCAGGGCGAGGTTGCAGACACAGGTCCGTGAGCTTGTGTCTGACACCGAGGGTGAGGCCTCGTGGGAGGAAGAGGAAGATCCCAGATATTTCTCTGACGAGGAGTCTGAGGGTCTTCCGTCTGATCCCACTCCCTCTCCTGAGAGACAGCTTTCTCCTCCCGAGAGTCTGTCTTTTGCCTCCTTTGTCCGGGAGATGTCTACGGCCATCCCCTTCCCGGTGGTTGTGGAGGACGAGCCCAGGGCTGAAATGTTTGAGCTCCTGGACTATCCTTCTCCACCTAAGGAAGCGTCCACTGTTCCCTTGCACCATGTCCTGAAGAAGACATTGCTTGCGAACTGGACCAAGCCATTAACTAATCCCCACATTCCCAAGAAGATCGAGTCCCAGTACCGGATCCATGGGGACCCAGAGCTGATGCGCACTCAGTTGCCTCATGACTCTGGAGTTGTGGATTTGGCCCTAAAGAAGGCTAAGAGTTCTAGGGAACATGCTTCGGCGCCCCCGGGCAAGGACGCTAGAACCTTAGACTCCTTTGGGAGGAAGGCCTACCATTCCTCTATGCTCGTGTCCAAGATCCAGTCTTACCAGCTCTACACGAGCATACACATGCGGAACAATGTGCGACAGTTGGCGGGCTTGGTTGATGCTCTTCCCCCTGAGCAAGCCAAGCCTTTTCAGGAGGTGGTCAGGCAGCTGAAGGCGTGCAGAAAATTCCTGGCCAGAGGAGTTTATGACACTTTTGATGTTGCGTCCAGGGCCGCTGCTCAAGGTGTGGTGATGCGCAGGCTCTCATGGCTGCGTGCCGCCGACCTGGAGAATAGAATCCAGCAGCGGATTGCGGACTCGCCTTGCCGTGCGGATAACATTTTTGGCGAAAAAGTCGAACAGGTGGTAGAGTCTCTCCACCAGCGGGACACCGCATTCGACAAGTTCGCCCGCCGGCAGCCTTCAGCTTCTACCTCTACAGGTAGACGATTTTTCGGGGGAAGGAAGACTGTTCCCTATACTTCTGGCAAGCGTAGGTACAATCCTCCTTCCCGACAGCCTGCGGCCCAGGCTAAGCCCCAGCGCGCTCGCTCTCGTCAGCAGCGTGCGACTCAGCAAGGCCCCGCGGCTCCCCAGCAAAAGCAAGGGGCGAGCTTTTGACTGGCTCCAGCAGAGCATAGCCGACATCCAAGTGTCAGTGCCGGGCGACCTGCCTGTCGGAGGGAGGTTGAAAGCTTTTCACCAAAGGTGGCCTCTCATAACCTCCGATCAGTGGGTTCTCCAAATAGTCCGGCAAGGATACACCCTCAATTTGGCCTCAAAACCTCCAAATTGTCCACCGGGAGCTCAGTCCTACAGCTTCCAGCACAAGCAGGTACTTGCAGAGGAACTCTCCGCCCTTCTCAGCGCCAATGCGGTCGAGCCCGTGCCATCCGGGCAAGAAGGGCTGGGATTCTATTCCAGGTACTTCCTTGTGGAAAAGAAAACAGGGGGGATGCGTCCCATCCTAGACCTAAGGGCCCTGAACAAATATCTCGTAAAAGAAAAGTTCAGGATGCTTTCCCTGGGCACCCTTCTCCCCATGATTCAGCAAAACGATTGGCTATGCTCTCTGGACTTGAAGGATGCCTACACACACATCCCGATACTGCCAGCTCACAGACAGTATCTGCGATTTCAGCTGGGCACACGCCACTTCCAGTACTGTGTGCTACCCTTTGGGCTCGCCTCTGCGCCCAGGGTGTTCACAAAGTGCCTAGCTGTGGTAGCAGCGGCGCTTCGCAGGCTGGGGGTGCACGTGTTCCCATATCTCGACGATTGGCTGGTGAAGAACACATCCGAGGCAGGAGCCCTGCAGTCCATGCAGATGACTATTCGCCTCCTGGAGCTACTGGGGTTTGTGATAAATTACCCAAAGTCCCATCTTCTCCCAGTGCAGAAACTCGAATTCATCGGAGCCCTGCTGGATTCTCGGACGGCTCGCGCCTATCTCCCAGAGGCGAGGGCCAACAACTTGTTGTCCCTCGTCTCGCGGGTGCGAGCGTCCCAGCAGATCACAGCTCGGCAGATGTTGAGATTGCTGGGCCACATGGCCTCCACAGTTCATGTGACTCCCATGGCCCGCCTTCACATGAGATCTGCTCAATGGACCCTAGCCTCCCAGTGGTATCAGGCCGCTGGGGGTCTAGAGGACGTGATCCACCTGTCCACGAGTTTTCTCGAATCCCTGTATTGGTGGACGATTTGCTCCAATTTGACTCTGGGACGTCCCTTCCAAATTCCTCAGCCACAAAAAGTGCTGACCACGGATGCGTCTCTCCTGGGATGGGGAGCTCATGTCGATGGGCTTCACACCCAAGGAAGGTGGTCCCTCCAAGAAAGCGATCTACAGATCAATCTTCTGGAGTTGCGAGCGATCTGGAACGCTCTGAAGGCTTTCAGAGATCGGCTGTCCCACCAAATTATCCAAATTCAGACAGACAATCAGGTTGCCATGTACTATGTCAACAAGCAGGGGGGCACCGGTTCTCGCCCCCTGTGTCAGGAAGCCGTCAGCATGTGGCTCTGGGCTCGCCGTCAAGGCATGGTGCTCCAAGCCACATATCTGGCAGGCGTAAACAACAGTCTGGCCGACAGGTTGAGCAGGATTATGCAACCTCACGAGTGGTCGCTCAATTCCCGGGTGATGAGACAGATCTTCCAGGCGTGGGGCACCCCCCTGGTGGATCTCTTCGCATCTCAAGTGAACCACAAGGTCCCTCAGTTCTGTTCCAGGCTTCAGGCCCACGGCAGACTGGCGTCGGATGCCTTCCTCCTGGATTGGGGGGAGGGCCTCCTGTATGCTTATCCTCCCATCCCTCTGGTGGGGAAGACTTTGTTGAAACTCAAGCAAGACCGAGGCACCATGATTCTGATTGCTCCTTTTTGGCCGCGTCAGATCTGGTTCCCCCTTCTTCTGGAGTTATCCTCCGAAGAACCGTGGAGATTGGAGTGTTTTCCGACCCTCATCACGCAGGACGAAGGGGCTCTTCTGCATCCCAACCTCCAGTCCCTGGCTCTCACGGCCTGGATGTTGAGGGCGTAGACTTTGCCTCTTTGGGTCTGCCAGAGGGTGTCTCCCGCATCTTGCTTGCTTCCAGGAAAGACTCCACTAAGAGAAGTTACTTCTTTCATTGGAGGAGGTTTGCCGTCTGGTGTGACAGCAAGGCCCTAGATCCTCGCTCTTGTCCTACACAGACCCTGCTTGAATACCTTCTGCACTTGTCTGAGTCTGGTCTGAAGACCAACTCCGTAAGAGTTCACCTTAGTGCAATCAGTGCATACCATTACCAAGTGGAAGGTAAGCCGATCTCAGGACAGCCTTTAGTTGTTCGCTTCATGAGAGGTTTGCTTTTGTCAAAGCCCCCTGTCAAGCCTCCTACAGTGTCATGGGATCTCAATGTCGTTCTCACCCAGCTGATGAAACCTCCTTTTGAGCCACTGGATTCATGCCATCCGAAGTACTTGACCTGGAAGGTCATTTTCTTGGTGGCAGTTACTTCGGCTCGTAGAGTCAGTGAGCTTCAGGCCCTGGTAGCCCAGGCCCCTTACACTAAATTTCATCACAACAGAGTAGTCCTCCGCACTCACCCTAAGTTCCTGCCAAAGGTCGTGTCGGAGTTCCATCTGAACCAGTCAATTGTCTTGCCAACATTCTTTCCCCGTCCTCATTCCTGCCCTGCTGAACGTCAGCTGCACACATTGGACTGCAAGAGAGCATTGGCCTTCTACCTGGAGCGGACACAGCCCCACAGACAGTCCGCCCAATTGTTTGTTTCTTTTGATCCCAATAGGAGGGGAGTGGCTGTAGGGAAACGCACCATATCCAATTGGCTAGCAGATTGCATTTCCTTCACTTACGCCCAGGCGGGGCTGGCTCTTGAGGGTCATGTCACGGCTCATAATGTTAGAGCCATGGCTGCGTCGGTAGCCCACTTGAAGTCAGCCTCCATTGAAGAAATTTGCAAAGCTGCGACGTGGGCTTCTGTCCACACATTCACATCCCATTACTGCCTGCAGCAGGATACCCGACGCGACAGTCGGTTCGGGCAGTCAGTTCTTCAGAACCTGTTTGGGCTTTAGGATCCAACTCCACCCCCCGAGGGCCCTGTTTGTTCTGTTCCAGGCTACACTCTCAGTTAGTTGGTAAATTTTTTAGGTCAATCTCAGTTATGGCCTCGCCGTTGCGAGGCCCAATTGACCAATGTTGTTGTTTTGAGTGAGCCTGGGGGCTAGGGATACCCCATCAGTGAGAACAAGCAGCCTGCTTGTCCTCGGAGAAAGCGAATGCTACATACCTGTAGAAGGTATTCTCCGAGGACAGCAGGCTGATTGTTCTCACCAACCCACCCGCCTCCCCTTTGGAGTTGTGTCTTCCCTTGAAGTGTATTGTCTTGCTACATACTGGACTGGCCGGCTCGAGCCGGTTTCGGGCGGGAAGACGGCCGCGCATGCGCGGTGCGCGCGGGCGCGCGAGGGCTAGCAAAGGACTTTGCTAGTGAAGTTTCCGATTGGAGGGGCTGCCGTGGACGTCACCCCATCAGTGAGAACAATCAGCCTGCTGTCCTCGGAGAATACCTTCTACAGGTATGTAGCATTCGCTATACTGTACTGACCCGAGGACGGAGGTTTTGGCCTCTGAAAGCTAAATGTATTAGTCCAATAAAATGGTATTATTTTACTTTCTATATTTGTTTTATTTCTATTTGTTAATTTGTAAAGTGGTGATTGGTACTTGTTAGTTTTTTTTCAAATTTACATCTGCTGTCTTTATATTTTGCACAGTACTAGGGGACAGTTTCTGTTTCTGTGGTGTTGCATTGTATGCAGAGTCTGGCATTGGGGGTTCAGTTTAATTTTTGTCTAAATAGAAAGTTTATGATTACTTATTCTATAGTGGATTAGGGTGTATCTGTGTTTGTGAAAAAGACATGGCTTTCAGTTGGCATTGACTGTGCAGGATCTACGATCTGTACTATTCTGTCTGGTTTCGTTTTACAATAGGTGAATTGATGTTCTAGTGCTCACTGTAGTGTTTAAGATGCTTTCCTTTTCCTTGTGTGACTCGTAGAAATGACTGCTTATGGTATGGTAGAATTGCTCTATAGGTCCTGAGTGTTTTGTATTCTCGGCATGCCTAGTACTGGATTTGGGGGGGGGGGTGTTAAAAAATGACCGGCCCCGGGTGTCAACTACCCTAGGTACGCCACTGGTAAGCACTTCACTTTTTTATGTTATTCTTGAAGTACTTGCTGCATTTTCAAATGCTGCTGGACAGACAAAACTAGATTCCCTATCTCTTCTACATCAGATAGAGACAAAGAAATTCTTATTTCTGGCAGTTACATTTGGGAAATTATTTGAAAGCAGTGATTTTGCAACGAAAGGACTGCAGAGTGCCATGTTGTCTGTTACAGATTGCATTAATCTTATAGAGTGTCTAAAAGAAGCTTTTGTTCAGTTTAGGGAGAACACATCAAATGACTTTGATAAAGTTCTCAAGTTAACAGAGGATCTCATGGAGAAATATGCTATTGAAAAGTGGGATGTTTCTTCCTCGCGAAAGACAAAGATACCTATAAAGTTTGGTGATTCATTGTTTTTTTCCACTTTGGGTAAATCTTCTTCTATTCAAAGCAATGAAGATTTGAGACATCTGTAGAATGAGATAATTGACTGCCAGCTAAGTGAACTGAATAATCGTTTTCAAGATGATGCTTATGGAATGATGACTGCTTCTGCTGCCTGTATGCCAACATCTGAGGTCTTTGGCTGAAGAGAGAGTCTACTGCCCCCGTGCACTTTATGTGGCATTACCATAGAGGAAGCTGAATTAACAGTGTTTGTTCAGTATCTAAAACGCAAAGTAGCAGAAGGTATACATTTTCCATCTTTAATCGAAGTACTAGACCAACTGCAATGTGGACATTTTCCCAAATGTCAATGCACTTTTAAGAGTACTTATCACTCTGCTGATGTCAACTTGCACTGTGGAACGACTGTTTTCAACTGTAAACAGGATCAAAACGGCATCAAGAGCCTCAATGCTCACCAGTCGCCTCCATAATCTGTCACTGTTATCATTTGAAAGAGAACTGTGTGATTCATTGGACTATGACAGAATTATTGATATATTCAACACCAAAACCTCATTCTTTAGTGAGCATAGTTTCTCAACTTAATTTGCTAGATACTATTATACAGCTTTGGAATTGTACATTAGCGCCAAATTCCAATTTACTTTATCTAAAACATCACTAGTGCTGCCCACGAGGTACTTTTATAAGCCTATATACAGAGAGGCTCTTAGCCTTTGAGAAAGCCTAGCTTGACTATAGAGGATATACCTTTTGTCAATCCCTATTAGACATGTGCTCTTTATTTAAACTGTATTTGATTTTTTTTCTTTGTCTCACTACACCAAACACAAATGTAAAAAATGTGTTTTGTCCCACAACACAATATGCATTCCATATTATGCACTTACTGTTTTTGTATTAAAGCACACTGCACTGTTCTTTTTAAATAGTTACAATTCTTGAGTGCATGTAACCACACCTGTACTTTCTACATTTGATAAGTAAGAGATGGCTTTGTTCTTGTTTTTATTTTAAACTTTTTTTTTTTGTTTTTTTTTTTTACAAATGCCCCTGACATAGCCTTCCGGCGAAACGTGTTGGATCATTTTCAATAAAGTATTTTGGTTTGTTCTTCATCTGTGATCCGTTCTGTCCTTTGATATAAGTTTCTTATAAAGCAAAGTTGAAGGATATGTGCCAAACTGTGGCAATTTTATTTTGTCAGCATCAGAATAGAGAGAAAGCAGTAGAGCCAAAGGAAGGGGAAAAGTCTTGAAAGGTTTTCTTCCTGTTTTGCTTAATCTGGCATTTACATTTGTTATAAGCAAAATATATGCCATTGCTGTAATTATACTGCTATGTGTGTTGACATATTTGCCATTATAGTAGACATATCTGATCAAGTTTGATATATATATAGTGCCCACCCATATTAGCTCTGGGCCCAGCCAAAATGTCAGGTCTGGCTGCGTCACTGCTGAGAAACCTGATTTTGGAATATCAAATTAGAATCAAACATGACTCCAAGATAACGAAACGTATTCACAGGGGTAACCAAAATATTAAAGAAATTAAGTGGAATAGATGGAGCAGGCAGTGAACCAGTCACCCAACATACCGTTGTCTTTGTGGGATTAAGGACCATCTTGTGAAGAGAAAGCCAATTGGAGAGAACAAAAAGATAGGATTGCAAATGAGATAAGTCAGGTGAAGAGGCAAGCAGGAAAGATCAAAAGAATATCATCTGTATATATGAAAAATTTGACATTCTGATCTTGATAAGAAAAGCCAGAGAAAATTCCTATATAATAATTCTCACCATCAACGTTCTAAAGTAGCTGCCTGTGTCCGTGGCTCCTGAGCTAGGCTCAGTAGCCAGGCTGACGTCACTCACAGCTGATTCCCAGGCAGGGGGAGGAGTAGCGTGTTTCCCTACTCCTCCCCCTGCCTGGGAATCAGCTGTGAGTGCGCCGCTCCCTGCGATACGACAAGCGCGGCACCACAGACAACCCCCCCCTCGGCGCATCACCCAAGCCCCTCCCCCCAACACATCAACACCCCCCCGGGCACCACCCAAGCCCCTCCCCCCAAGCACATCAACCCCCTTGCCACCCGCAGCTGCCAGTTCAAGAACCCAACTCCCTCCGATTTGCAAAGACCCCCCTCCATCCGATTTTCAGACCCCCCCTCGGAGTTCCTGATCCCTGGACCCCCCTGCCACGACCCTCTCGAGCCCCCCTTCCCGCCGCCAACCCTCCCCTGCCACCGTCGCGTACCTGTGCTGGTGGGGGACCCCAATCCCCGCCAGCCAAAGTCCTCTTCTCGGCCGTGCAGCGTGGACGAATGACGTGATCAAGTTGAAATCTGTTTGTGTGTGTGCGTCTGACGTCAGACGCACGAACACAAACTAATTCAAACTTAATCACATCATTTGTCCACTGCGCCACAAGGCCGAGAAGAGGACTTCGGCTGGTGGGGGTTGGGGTCCCCCGCCAGCACAGGTATGCAACGGCGGCAGGGGAGGGTTGGTGGCGGGAAAGGGGGTTCGAGAGGGTCGCGGCAGGGGGTCCAGGGGTCAGGAACTCCGAGGGGGTCTGTAAATCGGAGGGAGGGGGGTCTGCAAATCGGAGGGAGGAAGGCAGGGAGGTGGGGTCTGGAACTCGGAGAGAGGGAGGGGGTCTGCAAATCGGAGGGAGGCAGGGAGGTGGGGTCTGGAACCCAGACAGCGGGAGGGAGGGGTCGAACTCAGAGGGGGATCTGGAACTGGGGGGGGCGGGGTTCTGGAATTGGAGGAAGGGGACGAGAGGGGAGGAATGCACCACCTGTACAAAAACTAAAAAACAAAACACGGGGGGACGACCCTGGAACTCGGAGGAATGGAGAGTGGGAGGAAGGGAGGACACTGGAACTCGGTGGGAGGGAGGGGCCCCAGGCACACACACTCTCTCTCACAGACACACACTCGCACACAGTCTCACTCACTCTGTCACACACACACACTCGCAAATTCACTCTCTCTCACACCAGGGGCGTAGCCAGACACCCAATTTTTTGGTGGGCCTGGACCAAAGATGGGTGGGCAGAAGAACCTCACCCCATCCCATAGATGATTTGGTCTCTCCTCTCGCCTGCATACCATATGGTCTCTCAAATATCCCCCCTCTCCTGCACACCTTTTAAATTTCAGATTTTCACCGGCAGTTAGGAGCAACTAATACACACTACTCATGTAGGCCCCACATCCTTCCCACTGATGCAGCTTCCTGTTTCCGCATAAGCGGGAATACATCAGAGGGAAGGCTGTGGGACCGGTGTAAGCAGTATGTATCAGTCACTGCTTCCTGCAGGTGAAGATCTGCTATTTATAAGGTATGCAGGAGGGACAGTTGTTGGGAGTTTTCAGCTTGAGAATCTCTGCCGGCCACATTATAGGTGTGCTGCTGTTGGTGGGCCTGAGCTCAAAGTGGGTGGGCCTGGGCCCACCCAAGCCCACCTTTGGCTATGCCACTGTCTCACACACTCTCTCTCACACACACTCTCTCAAACATACACACTCCAAGGAAAACCTTGCTAGCGCCCGTTTCATTTGTGTCTGAAATGGGCCTTTTCTACTAGTGTTAAATAAAAGTGGGGGGGAAAGAACAGAACCTCGGAGGACACCACAGTGCAAGGGTCTGGGAGTGGAGGTGGAAGGTACAATAGAAACCAAAAAACTCCTAACAGCAAGAAAGGAAGTGAACCAGCTAAGAACAGTACCAGAAATCTCAATTGGCTGAAGCTGAGACAAAAGAAGAGAATGATCCACAAGATCGAATGTCACAGAAAAATCAAGAGATACTAGAAGGACAACCATCCCAGTATCCGGAAATGAGTGGGGCTCACTATTCAAAGCTATTACTATGGTTTCAGTGCTTCGTTTAGCATGGAACTCTGTCTATCTGGGATGAAGAACCCAATGCTGATCGGTAAACTGTAGCAACAGAGTAAAAACCACTATCTCTGTGATTTTAGAAAGAACATTACTGTTAGAAATAGGTTGTAGTGTTCAGGAAGTGAAGGATCAAGTGTAGAATTTTTAGGATAGGCTTAACAACTGCTTTTTTGCACAGTAAATAGACCAGACCAGAAGAAAAACTAAGGTTAACCAAATGTAAGATCAGCAGAAGAAGGCCATGCCTAATCGATCTTAATCCAAGACGATGGAAAAGGATCAAGTAGAGAAGTGGTAAGATGCATAGCTCCCTATCCGTTTCAGTATACAGTTCAAGCTGCTCTTATTAACCTATAAGTGCACTCACTCTGCTGCCCCTCACTACCTCTCCACCCTCATCTCTCCCTACACTCCTTCCCAGGAACTCCGTTCACTAGGCAAATCTCTCCTAATTGCACCCTTCTCCTCCATCGCTAACTCCAGACTCCGTTCCTTTTATCTCGCCGCATCTTAGCCTGAAATAGACTTCCTGAGCCATTATGCCAAGCTCCATCCCTGGCCGCCTTCAAATCCGGGCTAAAGGCCTACCTGTTTGATGCTGCTTTTAATTCCTAACTTGTCACCTGCTCGTAACCTTTCTTGTCTTCCTCTCTTCAATAGTCCCTTTTCCCTATGTGTCCTATCTGTCTGTCCTACCCTTATCCCTTATTTGTCCTGTCTGTCTGTCCTGATTTAGATTGTAAGCTCTTTTGAGCAGGGACTGTCTTTTCTTCATGTTCAGTTGTGAAGCGCTGCGTACGACTAGTAGCGCTATAGAAATGATTTGTAGTAGTAGTGAGAGAAGAAAGACCAGGTATTGGTTACGGGTACACAAGGGGAGCAATGCGAAGAGACAGAAATTAGAGGCTGAGAGAGAGTTGAGGCCCAAAGGGTGGAAACTTTATCAGAAAAATAAGAGGCTAATCGGTCTGCATCAGACGAAGTCAAGGACTGTGCTGGAGAACCAGAGCTAGTAAGTCGTGACACAATAGAAAACAAAGACCTAGTACAGTTATTAAATTTGACCAGTTGCTTGGAGAAGTATGATTTTTTTTGCAGGTTTAACTTGAGATGAATAATAGGATCAAGCGGACTTATACACTGTCAGAGATTGGGGGGGGGGGAGGATGAAATTTATGGCCAGTGGCGCACCGCGGTGGGGGCGGTCCACCCCGGGTGCACGCCGCTGGGGGGTGCCGTGGCGCGTGCCTGTGGGTTCCGAGTTCGCTACGCTAACTTCGCTGGTTCGCTGCAGCTCCCTCCCTCTGCCCCGGAACAGGTTACTTCCTGTTCCAGGGCAGAGGGAGCTGCAGCGAACCAGCGAAGTTAGCGTAGCGAACTCGGAGCCCACAGGCGCGCACCGCGGCACCCCCCCCCCCAGCGACGTGCATCAGCGATCCGCCCCAGGTGTCATCGAGGGTAGGAACGCCATTGTTTATGGCAAATGTGTTCTGCATGGCACATTTGGTGCCATAAAAGGAAGAGACCCTTATGATGCCAGGGATTATGAGCTTTATTGCTGGTAGAAAATGGTCGAGAAGAGGCTTTAAAAGAGCAAAAATCCAACCAACAGTTGTGCTCTCAAAGTCCATATCCAAGAACTTACCCGACAGAATGTAGATAACAGGGGATGAGAGGTCGGGTAATATCTGGAAAAATGGGTAGAGAGGTTTGTTAGCCGTGTTAGTCCACTTTTAAAGGTAATCAATAGAAATAAAACAAAATAAAACATGGAAAAGAAAATTAGATGATACCTTTTTTATTGGACATAACTTAATACATTTCTTGATTAGCTTTCGAAGGTTGCCCTTCTTCGTCAGATCAGAAATAACCAAATGTTGGTAGATGACAGTATATATAAGTGAAACATCAAAGCATTCATTTATAAACCATAAAATTGTACTGCTTTGTCACCCTCCTATCTCCATGCATATCTCCCTGTCCCTCATCCACCCAACTCTTCCTGTCTCTCACCTATCCACCCCCATCCTGTTAGACTGTCACTGAAATGCTTTGATATTTCACTTATATATATTGTCATCTACCAACATTTGCTTATTTCCGATCTGATGAAGAAGGGCAACCTTCGAAAGCTAATCAAGAAATGTATTAAGTTATGTCCAATAAAAAAGGTATCATCTTATTTTATTTTCCATGTTTTATTTTGTTTTATTTCTATTGCTTACCTGGAAAAATGGGAAGCTGCGATGGACAGAGGAAAAGATGATCCGACCCTGTTAAGGCTAGGGGAGACAAAAACCTAAGTGAAGCAGAATGAATACTAGCGTAAGCTGGAAAATATGCGCCTATAAGTTAGGCATGTGCTGATAGTAAGTGCTTGTGCCTAAATGCTGGAAAGAAGCACGTAACTCATAGCATTTTATAAGTTATGCATGCGTGACTTTCGCCCCTATGTATGCCTACCTGTAAAGTATGTGCTATGTACGATATGGGCGTATTTACAGAATAGCGCTTTGGTAGGGTTTTTGGCATTTATGCGCATATGTGTGTATGTTGGTATTTATGTTAGTGCCTTCTTTACAGAATTCCCCCCTCCCCACCCCCGGAGGCCTTACTGCCTGGTAGGTTGTATAGTATTTGCAGAAGCTCAAAGAAACCAACTTTTACTTGCAGAGCACAGCCAGAGTTTCCTTACCATTACTAGTATGAAGGGCCCTTGCAAAGCAAACAAAATGGAAAATAAACCTTAATAACAGTTATCAGAAAGCCGATTCCTCTTCTGTATTGTTCAATATTTCAAAAGAAAGACAGGCACCAACTCTGCTAGTTCTATAAATGTAAACAACTGTTTCAGAGCTGTCAAGGGGTCTCAATTTTTGAGAGGGAGATTTTAGTACATGCCCCCCGCCCACTTTGTCTTCGTTCCACCCACTCTACATGGCTGCACCCCTTGGCACACCTCAAACCCACAGCCATTTCAGAAAATACTTTATTTAATAGCCTAATACTTTTTTCAGTCAGTTTCAGAAACCAAAACCTCCTTCCTCAGGTCAGGTAGCTGTATTAATAAAGGTTAATAAATGCAAATAAAACACAAAATAGAAAATAAGGTGATACCTTCACTAATTTTAAAACATTTTTGATTAGCTTTCAGAGACTTGCACTTCCTTCCTCAGGTCAGGTCAGTATAATGGTGTTATGGTATCCCCTCCTGACCTGAGGCTTTTCATCTTTTCCTCACCCTTGTTCTCCCCATGCCCCTTCCTCTTATTCTCCAGTCTTTCACTACTCTGTCCTCTCCCCCTTTCCATCCAGCAGCTCCCCTCTTTCTCTCCCCATCCTTCCAGTGTCTCCCCTCTTTCTTTCTGCATTCTTCCATCCAGCGTTTCTTTATCTCCCTACCCTTCCATCCAGCGTCTTCCCTCTTTCTATCCCTATCCTTCCACCATCTACCCTCTCTCCTGATCCAGCTAGTGTCTCTCTGTCTCCCCCTCCTTCTACCCAGTGTCTCTCTATTTCTCTACTCTTTTCTGTTCAGTGTCCCCTCTCTCTCTCCACATCCTTCCAGTCTCTCCCTCTTTCTCTCTGCATCCTTTCATCCATCTCCCCTCTTTCTCTCCCTATCCTTCTATCCAGCATCTTCCCTCTTTCTTTCCCTATCCTTCCATCCAGCGTCTTTCTCTCCCCATCCTTCCATCTGTTTTCCCTCTTTCTCTCCCCATCCTTCCATCTGTTTACCCCCTCTCCCAATCCTTCCATCCAACGCCTACCCCCTCTTGATCCCTATCCAGTGTCTCTCTCTATCCCCTTCTTTCCATCCACTGTCTCTCTCTCTCTCTACCCTTTTCCATTCATCATGTCATCTCTCTTTCCCCATCCTTCAATGTCACTCCTGTTTCTCTCCCTACCCTTCCTTCCAGCATGTTCCCTCTTTATGCTCTCAGCCAGGATCCAACCTTTCTCCCCATCCTTCTCTCCAGCCCTTTTTCGTGTCCTCTCTGCTCCCCATCTTTCCACTGTCTCCATTCAACCTCCTGCTGCCTCCTATTGCACCTTCCACCCGATATCCATTTCCTGGCCACTGCTGCTTCTCCTGTTGGGCAGCAGCGGCCGCAAAAAACAAAAAAAGCAAGCACGGGGCCGCAGCAGCCTTCAGGTATGGGCTGTCGGCTCTGCTGCTCATCTCTCCGCCCCCGGAGCAGGAAGACATCAACTTCCTGCTCCAGGGGTAGAGAGAGGAGAGGAGCGGCAGAGCCGACAGCGCATACCTGAAGGCTGCTGCGGCCCCGTGCTTGCTTTTGTTTGTTTTTTGTCACAGCCGTTGGGCAGCAGCGGCCAGGAAATGAATACCAGGTGGAAGGGGGAGCCAAGCAGGAGGCAGGAGTTGTTTTACCGCCATGGTGTCACAGCGCAAGACTTTCCCGCTTTGGCGGGAGTGCGGGAGATAACCTGCCAAAGCGGGAGTCTCCCTCTAAATGCGGGAGACTTGGCAGGTCTGCTGTTTCTGAAGTTCCTTAAACTGCTTCCCTGCAATTCATGTGAGCCCCTGAGAGCAAGAAGAGGAGTAGGGAGTGACAATGATTTCCAGTGGGCAGTACAATGTCAAACACAAAAGACAAGAAGCAGACCTTGATGAAGAAAATGCAGTCTTTAATACATTGTATTGATGTTCCCAGGGGTCACACTCAAATGGCCAACATGGCCATGTTTCACCTTTTGGAACAGTAACAGAAAAACAGACCCAGGAAGATAAACATTGACCTATGTTAGTGGAGTGTTTAGGTTTCCACCAACTGGTACTTTATGCCCCTGACGCAGCCTGTACTCTTGGCGAAACATGGCCATATCGAGCATTTTTTGAGTGTGAACCCTAGGAGCATCAACACAATTTATTAAAGACTGCATTTTCTTCATCAAGGTCTGTTTCTTGTCTTTGTTCTTGTCTTTTTTTCTTACAATGTCAAATACAGTCTTTATTAAGCAAGCACCAACAAGGGACCTGACACTGGACTGTGTTTCAGCAGATAAAACTACCTGCCTCAGGGGTCAAAAACAATGTATAGAGTACCAGTGTAACAGCAATGTGCAATAAACTTCAGAAGACTGTTGCTCATACAAACTTTATGGTGCTGATTATAATGCAGATTGTGTTGATTACAAGACTTTCTCAGCGAACAGCTGAAACCAAATAAAACACTGCTGCCAAAGGTGCGGAAGTCATTGAGTCACTCCCTACTCCTCTTCCTGGCATTTTTTTGGATACTTCATAGGGTTTTCTTTTCCTGCCTTCTGTTGTAGCCCCTGGGAGCAGCTATGTTCACAACAGTGATACAGATGACTTATTATGGAATGCATTCTGTGGTTCGTGCACTGTGTCATTTGGAACATCACAGTCAGTCAGATCCAAGTGACTATGGAGTAACTTCTGACTCTCATACCAGCAAAGCTGCTCCCAGAGGTTCAGCCATAACTGGGCTAAAAATATGAGGAATGTTAAGGTTGACAAGTGGGTGGGGGGCAACCTTTGTTGTTATAATCCAACTGAGGCCAGTTCTGACTGAGCTGGAATCTCCATAGGGGACAGGAGTCACACAAATTTGTTTTTGTTTTCCACCCAGATGCACTAAGCATTTTTCTCGTAGTCATATAGACATAAAATATGTGAAACCTCTTAGTACATCTGGTTATGTATTTGAATTTGTCAAGAGTGTTTTCTGTAAGTAGCTATAGTTTGTATTTATCTTTCCCACCCCCTGAATTTTAGTGCTGTGAAAGTGCTATATTAACAACATTAAAAATGTTATGCCTCTATCTAGTCAGAACAAGTATACTATGAGAGATAAACGTTTCCTCAGAGAGTCATACTAATGTGTCCTGGCTCTTTTCTGGAAGGAAAAGTTATAAGAGCAAGAAAAGAATTCAGTCTCTGTCCTCATTGCTCAGAATGCCAGTGAGGGTAGCCATTCATGCCAAATTGGTATGACAGTTTTTTTGAGTAAGGTATGCACCAGTCCACTAGGAACTGGATTGAAGTTACCAAGTATTTCACAGAAGCCACTAAATAACTTTCAGATGATAATGAATTTGGTTTCTACTAGTTTGATCCAGATTTGGACCAGTGTCCTGAAGGTGAAAGGCTGTGCCAGTTCCCTGAGCCATCCAGTTCTCCTGAAGGAAGCCAGGTTGGCAGAAGTTACACAAAGAGCATTATACACACCAATAAATGACTTGATTTGCTCCATATTGCATGGCTGCCAAAGTACGTAATGCCTGCCCTACATTGTCAATTGTAACTCTCTTGCCAATCTTCCTGCTCCAAAGGAAGTCAAGGAAAGTCTTAAAAATGTCAGAATTTGTGACTTCTAAATACCATTTTCAGCTGCTACCATAGGTGGATATCTCAGTTCTCTAGGAATCTTCTAGAAATGTTATACAGGACACAAACAAAAGAACCTGAAAGTAAGAATACCCATAATGGGCTAGATTCTATATATGTCGCCTTGAAACAGGCTAGTAAATCAGAAGACAAAAGGCCAAATTTGGTTCCAAACAAGGCAACTTTATTGCTAGCAAGTGAACAGCACCGAGTAATCTCAGGACACTGTGTGTCGCAAATCACCTGACACTTACATTTATACTTCCCTACTGGGCCTGCGCACTAGGCCCCTTACACGTCACATTTGGCATGCGCAGTAAACAGTTGTAGTTCTTACAGTGCATAATTGTAGTTCTCAGTACATACACACGTCATAATACTGAAAAGATACTGGCAAGAGAAACGAAACTTAGCAGCTTATTCTACATACACACAATGCTCCTTTCTATCACAGGAGATAAGGCTCGTCGGCTCAGAGATGCAGGGCGGGGGTGTTAGCACCCTCCAAGGCCACCTATTCATGTGGCACCTACGTGCAAGCTGATCTCGTATACGCCTTGCTACTACAGTTACAGTTACAAGCTATATGTCTAATAGCCCTGCATTCTGTCTTACATTAGTAAACAATAAAACTGGGTAAGGCACAAAGGTCCAGTGCAGTAATAAAGTATGGCTAAAAGCCAAAAGCAGAGGTAGAATACATAAGTATAAGTTCATCAGTAGGCACAAAACATGAGGTTGTTCTGGTAGGCAGTAGTATTCGGGTAGTATCCGGCGTTCCACTCCTACAATTCCCCCCTTTTGATACTAGACATTCATTCTGATGGAGAGTATCATTCCCAGAACCCTGAAAAGGAGAGGAGAGACAAGAAGTATTAGCAAGGAGGTCACAAGGAGCCCTAAGCCTTTGTGCAGCCGCTGGTTACTTCGCCGGGGTTGAGACGGAGGGCCCCTAGTGGAATCCCCCCCCCTTTGTAGCCGGTCTTATGCTGGCACAAGGGTATTGGCTCATAAATTGATTCGGGAGGACAGAAGTCCGCGTCAGCCACAAGGTTCTTCTTCGTCAGCTTTGTCAGCCTGGGGAATGGGGGAGTACATCTGGAGAGCCATAAGTTGGGCAGCAGCTCGGCGGTCAGCGATACTTTCCATGGTGGAGCGGAGACACCTGAAAACTAAGGGAAGAGACAAAGGAATTAATAGGCAGGACAGCAAAAACAGGCCACCCATTACGAGGAGGCCTTGTAGACTCCCGGAGGTTGGCAACCAACTGGTAAGGGAGGAAGTCCAATCCCAAGCGCTGTTCCAGGTTTGGACGGGGACGTGGGCCAATTTGACCATGCGGTCAGTTATCTCGCTGATGACCTGGCTTTGGTCATCAATCTGTAAGCAGCAATTACTGAGGTTAAACTTGCCGCACACCCCGCCTTCCTGGGCTAAGAGGTAGTCAAGAGCCAAGCGATTTTGGTAAACTGCGGTAATGAGCTTAGTGTTCTGTCGGGCTAAAATGTTGAGGGCAAATGCCGAATCGTTGGTAAGGATCTCGAGCACTGCCTGCAAGCGGATAATGCGATTCAGCATGTAGATAGGAGTACGGTACCCGTATGTGCCATCTTCAGCCCACGTGGCCGGTCCATAGTAGTGAATGATACGTTCTGGCGGCCACTCGTTGTCTTTCCAGTCTCCAATTTGGACTTTGGGTTTGGTGCTTATAAGGGACCGTTTATGTCTGGCAATGTTATCAGGCCCCTTTTCCATGTAAAGGGGGATGCCCAACGTTTCGCCGACTCGCAGGGGCAGAAGGAAGAAACTAGGTCGGACGGTGCCCAGGAGACAGGTACCGTACCAGCGGGCCGGGAGCTGTTCATAGGCCCGGCGCCCGCAAATGTAGTAGTAGCCCTCCGGGGCTACCCACTTAAGGGAGGCATTCCCTCCGTGTGTCCACGTTGCGTTCAAGGTGGGTTCAGTCCATATGGGCTCCGGGGCAGGCAGGCGGTCCGTCTGCCACCAGGTATGTCGACTCCCGTTAAACTGAAGGACCCCCGTGCAAGCGGAATCTCCCATGGGTACAGAATAACGCTTCGATGGCGCTCGACTAGCGCAGAGGGTACCTATGATATTGGTTCTCAGGGCCCATTCGTACGGCTTTGGGCGCTGAGGAAAGGTAATGTTAGTTGTGTTGAGCGCATCCCACGTTTGTTGTCGGATCTCCTTCGCTTCCCAAGGCCATTGCTCACCCATGTCGGTGCCTCCACAGACGAAACAGTTGGTAATTCCCAAGGAGAAGGCGATGTTTTCGGCCAGGTTGAGGAACATATTCCGAGCTTCTGTGGAGATGGGGAACTTAGTCGCTGCCTCTTCAGCGCGAGCAATTTCGTCGAATACATCTTGGTACCCGTTAACCGTGGTCTGGTAGTGTGTGGGTGCCTTCTCCTCAAGGCTCTGATATATGGTAATATACGTCAGCGGATCCATTCCTCCGCCGTCAATGCCAAGGCCCCACGTCCCTCGCCAGGGCATGTCGTGGCCTCGGATGGGCCAATCTAGGGACACATAGTTACCAGCACCTCGACGGAATTCGCCCAGGCCGGTACATCCGGCATATTCTCCTCCCGTATAAGCGCATACTCGTTCCCAGCCCGAGGCTCGAGTGTCGCCGGCACAGGGGAGCCAAACCCAAGGGGAGCAGCATCTCATGTCTGGACTGAAGGGGCAGACATACTTGTGGTCGTTCACATATGCCTGACGCCAACTTTGGCTTCCACACTTACGGGACCAAGGGTGTTTGTCCATGGCGGCGCAAACGTCGAAGGTGAGTGTAGCCACAGTTTGGATACCGCCAACAAGGATGCGAGTGGAATTGACGTAATACAGGATGCCATCTCCTTCGACCCCTGGGGGCCCGGCCACATACGCGGGGAGTCCTACACTGAGGGTGACATTGTAATATCTTGGCTTGGTGGGGCTATGGCAGACGGTGAGGTTGCCTTGGAGGCATCTGTGGAACTGTTGGAGGCCATCCGGGGTAATGATGGCACACGCCGGAAGGAACTTGCAATCGCCTTCTGGAGGCTGCGTCTGGTGGATGAGGGTGGTAACCAGGTGATATCCTCCCTCTATACGATGGCGCACCAGGCGCAAACATTCAGTGCAATTCTGGCTCAGGGTGGTAGGATAGCTCGGGACTGAGCAAAGGAGGAGGAGTAGGCTCAGCATTATATATATGGTGGGAGGTATCCGAGCCTTTGCAGCAAGAAGATAATGAGGCCCACGATGAAGGCTGCAATGAACACAGAGCCAAAGACGCAGTGGGTCCAAAAGCTGAGCTCCTGTTGCTGGGCAGGCATGAATCTGTCGGTTCACGTCTTTCTGAGGGTCAGCCGTAGTGGAGCGTCAGGATGTTGATGCGCAGTCCAACGCTTCGGGGAGCTGCTAGTAGGAGCAGCAGGCTTCAGTCGGGTCCAATGTATCCACACTGGGTTTCCTGCAATTTTAACAGCGGTTGGGGTCGTTAGGAGAACAAGGGAGGGCCCTTTCCATTTGGGTTTCAGAAAGTCCGATTCATCCCACTCTTTTACCCATACCTCCTCTCCTACCCTGAACCGGTGTATAGGACTGGTAAAAACCAGGGGAGCTACCCTCTCAGTGTATTGCTGGATGTTTTGCACTACCTCGTGTAAGGCTCTCATCTGTCTCACTAAGGAATTCTCACCCTGTATCTGCAAGGAGTCGGGAAAAGAGGGTAGTGGTGGTGGCCTAGCGTACATCATCTCGTAAGGAGTAAGGCCGGTAGCCTTGGGGGTACACCTGAGATGTAGCAAGGCCAGTGGAAGCAGGTCGGGCCATTTGGCTTTTGCTTCTTGGCATAGCTTGGCCAGCTGGTTCTTCAGGGATCGGTTAGCTCTCTCCACTACTCCACTGCTCTGGGGTCTCCAGGCACAATGCAACTTCCAATCGAGGCCCAGTCTTGTACTGAGCTGTTGAGTTACTTCACTGGCAAAGGCAGGCCCGTTGTCGGAGTTTATCTGCTTGGGGAGACCGTATCTGGGTAGGATATGATGAATCAGTAGGGAGGTGACTTCTTTAGCCATTTCCGTTCTAGTGGGCTGGGCTTCAATCCATCCGGTGTGTGTACACGCTGCGACTAGGATGGCTTTGTAGCCTCGAGCCGGGGGCATATGCGTGAAGTCAATCTGGCAAACGTGAAAAGGGCTAGTGCCTCGGAGAACATGCCCTGGCGCAGGACCGGGTCCTGTTCTTGGGTTGTTCCGAGCACAAGTTACGCATTGGCTGGAAGCATTGTTGGTCCACAGGGACAGTTTGTTGATGTAGTAGGTTTTCTCAAGCAGGCGCCCCAGAGCGTCCCTGCCCAGGTGAGTGCGGTCGTGAGCCTCTTTGGTCACTGCCCAGGCCAGGGCTTCGGGTATCCATATGCGCCCGTCCTGTAGTATCCACCAGCCATTACGTGACTCCAGACCCTCTTGTTGGGCCCACTCCGTTTCTTGGGGGGTGTAGATAGGGGTCTCTGTGGGGAGCTGGACTACGAGTACGGGGTCAGAAGGATGAGAGGAGTAAGGGAGTTGACTTGCCCTTTTTGCAGCATCATCCGCCCGTTGGTTACCGCGGGCAATAGGGTCCGTCCGGCCGGTGTGGGCCCTGCAGTGCATCACAGCCACCTTCTTCGGTTTCCATACTGACTCGAGTAATTGACAGATCTCAGTGGCATTTGCAAGTCCTTTCCCCTCAGCTGTCAGAAATCCCCTCTCCTTGTACAAGGCTCCGTGCACCTGGAGGGTGAGGAAAGCGTATTTGGAGTCGGTGTAGATGTTAACTACTTTTCCTTCAGCCCACAGGAGGGCTTTAGTGAGGGCGATCAACTCCGCTTTCTGGGCTGACGTTCCGGGCGGCAGGGCCATAGCCTCGATCACGTGGTCCTCAGATACAACAGCATAGCCAGCCCTTCGGCTTCCCTCTATTACTTGGCTGCTTCCATCGGTGAACAGGGTGATGCCCCCTTGCCAGGGTTGGTCCTTGAGGTCAGGCCTGCTAGAATGCACAGTGGCCATTACCTCTTCACAGTCGTGGAATGGTGGTTCAGGGGCCGGAAGGAGGGTGGCGGGATTAAGGTTGGTTGTGTCCAGGATCCGCACCTCCGGATTTTCGCACAGGAGGGCTTGGTATTTAACCAATCGGGAGTTGGTCATCCATCTGGGTCCGTGGCTCTCGAGTAGGCCGCGGATGGTGTGGGGTGTAGTCACAAAAAGTGTTTGGCCAAACGTGAGTTTATTGGCCTCGTGTATCAGCAGACAGGCCGCTGCAATGCTTCGGAGACAGCCCGGCCATCCTCGTGCCACGTTGTCCATTCCCTTGGAGAGATATGCTACAGGGCGTTGCCAGGTGCCGACCAGTTGGGTAAGGACTCCAAGTGCCAATCCCTTCTTTTCGTCGATGAACAAGTGGAACGGCTTGGTCACATCTGGCAGTCCGAGCGCTGGTGGGGCCACAAGGGCCTCCTTGAGGTCCTGAAGGGCTTTCAGTTCGTGCTTCTCCCACTGGAGATTTTGGCCCTCGAGTTCAGGTCCTTTCAGTTTGGCGTACAAGTCTTGGGTCAGGACAGCGAAGTTGATGACCCAGATCCGGCAGTATCCAGCGGCTCCGAGGAGTGCCCGCAATTCCTTCTTATTCGCAGGAGTGGGTTGGTTGCGAATGGCTTGGGTTCGGGGGGTACCGAGCCTTCGGGTTCCTTCTCGGAGGCGAAACCCCAGATACTCGACTTCGATCTCGCATATCTGGGCCTTTTTGCGACTGGCCCGGTACCCCTGGGCTTCCAGGGTTTTTAAGAGGTAAAGGGTAGCTTCTGCACAGTCCGTGTACGTTTCCCGGGCCACCAACAGGTCGTCCACGTATTGGACGACCGGCCCGTACTCGTCCTGGTACGTTTTCAGGTCCTGGGCAAGTTGGTCACCAAAGAGGGTAGGCGAGTTCTTGAACCCCTGGGGAAGCCGGGTCCATGTATATTGCTGCTTATTTCCCGTCTGTAAGTCTTCCCACGTGAAGGCAAACAACTTCTGGCTATCGGCAGCAAGGGGGATGGAGAAGAAGGCGTCCTTCAGATCAATGACACTATACCACTTGCTGTGGGCTGGCACTTGGGCTAGAATAGAGTAAGGGTTCGGTACGAGAGCAACTATGTCGGCCACCTGGTTGTTGACTTTTCTCAGGTCCTGGACGGGTCTGTATTCTGATGTTCCTGGCTTCTTAACGGGCAGTAATGGGGTGTTCCACGCGGATCTGATCGGTTTAAGGACCCCTTGTTGAAGGAGTTTGTGTAAGTGAAGTTGCATACTATGCCGGGCCGCATAGGGGATGTGGTATTGTCCTTGGTTGACGACTTGAGCATTTGGTTTGAGTTCAATCCATATGGGGATAGCATTAACGGCCAGTCCGCCGGAGTTCACTTCTGCCCATACGTTAGGCACCTCATCCATTAGGGCTCGCCTCTGCTGGGCAAAAGGGGTATTCTGGTCATACCGACAGTCGCCGGGTCCTACAGTTGGGGGAACGTGTAGTCTCCATTCTTCTCTCACTGGGCAGACAAGTGTTACCGGCCGATCTTCAAAGCGAGCTTCCACTTCACCCGTAGTCTTGAACTTCAAGGTGGCCTGGAGCTTACAGAGTAGGTCTCGTCCAATGAAGGGGACTGGGCATCCGGGGATGTGTATGAACTGATGAGACACCATCGTCCCTCCGATCTGGACTTGGCGTTCCTTGAGGAGGGGCGCTGCAAGAGATTTCCCGGAGGCCCCCACAATTGGTATGGTTTCCTTTGTGGCCGGGGCTATGGCAGTGGTGATTACAGATCGCTGGGCCCCCGTGTCTAATAAGGCTCTCATTAACTGCGTCCCCACCCGAATTTCCACCAGAGGGTCAGTGGGGACTCTGCCCTCCCGGTCTCTTCATGCGGTGCTGTCCCGGGTAGCGTCAACAGCCATCTGCCATTCCCTTTGGTCATCCCGTCCTCGACCTCCTCGGCCTCGGCCCCGGCCTCGTCTGGGGCCCCCTGTGCGGTCGTTAGTCTCCTCCTCTCTCGGGCGGTCCCATGGCTCCTCCTCTCTCGGGCGGTCCCGTAGCTCTTCCGGGCAGTCAGCCCACCAGTGCCCTTCTTGCCGACAATTTGCACACTGGTTACGTCCTATAGGGGACCTTGTTCCTCTTCCTCTTCTGCCCTTTCCCCTTGGTCTAGACCTCAGGCGCTCTTCCAGTACCGTGGCCAGCACATCTGCCTTCTCCCGCATCCGTCTAGTCGATTCCTTCCGGGCCTCCGTCTTCTCCTCTTGGTCGCGATATCCGAATACGCGATCAGCTATAGCTTTCAGTTGGCTGATGCTCATCCCTTCAAACCCCTCCGTTCTCTGCAGCTTTCTTCTGATATCCGGAGCTGACTGACTAACAAAACTCATAACCACGGTTGGGAGGTTCTTTGGATCTTCAGGGTTTATTGGACTGTGCCTTCTGAATGCCTCCATAAGTCGTTCAAGGAAGTCCCCCGGGCTCTCGTCCTTCAGTTGGACTACACTGTGGATTTTTCCCATATTTGTAACTTTCTGCTTCCCCTTCTTCAAGGCTGCCAGGTACGCCTGCTGATACCGGCGGATAAGGGTCTGGCCTTCAGCGGTTCGGTAATCCCACGCAGGGGCAGCGAGGGGCGCCTCCGCTTCTATTAGGTTCTGTAAGTTTGCATGGGTTGGGTTCGCATCCCGGACAGCTTGCTCCATATTCTGTTGTAAGAGACGGCGTTCTTCAGTGGTCAGAATATGGGCGCTCAATTGTCTAAGGTCTCCCCACGTAGGATTATAGCTGTATATAATGCCTTCCACTAATTCTACCAACTGCTCGGGTTTCTGGTCGTAAGATGGCCCATGCAATTTCCAATTGTACAAGTCGGCACTGGAGAAGGGAACGTGGCTATAAACTGTTGATTCAATGGGCTGACCCCCTTCTTCTGTCGGGTTTGGGGTAAAAGTGGTAGATAGTCGGACTGGGTATATATTGATGGGCCCCCCTTTACGGCCGGGAGGGAGGGCCTTTTGCGGACTTGATTGGGGAAACCGGGTAATGTTCTTCACAACCCGTTTACTCTTCCGGGTAGTCGCGTGGCCAGTTGGTTCAGGTGAGGCTGGTCGGGAAATCTCTTCGGCCTCCGACTCTGACCCGGAGGCTTCGGCGTTATCCGGGCCCTCTGCTAGGCCCGCGAAGTCGGGGTATATAGGGGCATATGGCGGTGGCGCAATATCGTCTTCGTACGCCTCCGCCGTAGCAAGTATCGGGGCCTTTGGAGGCTTCTTTTCGGGCAAACCCTGAACTTTCCCTCGGGTTTCCTTCGGGGTTTTCATTCTAGAAAGTGTGTTGGTAGTACTGGGCGTAGTTTCTGCCTTAACAATGGTAGCAGGGGGCGTGGCCTCAGTGGCTTCCACTCTAGGGGCGGTCGGCCGTATGGGGGCGGTCCCTGCGGCCTTCTGAACGGCAGCGGTTGCCGGGCTTTGGAGAGCGAAGGCATAGGTCGGCAGGGCTTTAAGTTTAGTTTTCCGGCCCTTTCTCTGCTTTACCACCATGAGGGCGGCTTTCTCTACCTTCCGTTGGGCCCAAGCCGGCGGATCCCGGACTACATCCAACCACGCTTGGATGTACGGAATGTCCTCGGGACAGCCTGGGTTCCCTTCAACTATGACAATATTCATGACCGCCGCCACCTTTTCATACTCAAATGACCCTCCCGGGGGCCATTCAGCAATCCCTAGCCCTGGCCACATAAATTGACATCGCTGTATCATCCCGGCCCTGCTACATTTATCTTGATCGAACACTTCGCTAAAGTGTTTCGTCATCAAATCTAACGGTGTGGACCCACCCCCGCCCATCCTAACCTGAGTGCCAAAGGACAGGTGACGGACAAAAGGGGAAAGGGGTGGTGGAGGAGTAAGGGGTCTCGTTCCACCAGACACAGAAGGTTCAACACTCGGCCTGACCAGATCGCGGTCGCCCGGCCTGGAACTGCAAGCCCATTCACACACTTTCATACGCCACAAGAAACCCTCTCGTTCGCCGCTCGGTTTCGTCGTCGGAGCCTAGTGAGTTTCGGGACCTAGTCTTATACCAATAGTCCGTATTAGTCACTGGCTAAAAGAGGGTGATCACGCCTCTTCTTCGGTCCTTACTGGGCCGGTCACTACGTAGAGTATACTCGCCTGTCCGCCGGGGTCGCAGGCCGCGCCGTCGTACGCTTCTCTCTGAAATAGAAAAGGTGCCTTGCCGGAACCACACAGCCCCCTCTACAGTCAGGCGGAGTTGATCGGCCCTCCTCCGGGAGATGGACGCTGAAATCAGCGGTGGCCACTCACCACCTTCTCGGGAGGGGATCGATGACCCGATCCGACCGCAGTGGGGGAGGGGAAGAATATAATCCGATTTCCCTTTTGATAACACTCCTGGCTGGCTCGCCAATGAAACAGGCTAGTAAATCAGAAGACAAAAGGCCAAATTTGGTTCCAAACAAGGCAACTTTATTGCTAGCAAGTGAACAGCACCGAGTAATCTCAGGACACTGTGTGTCGCAAATCACCTGACACTTACATTTATACTTCCCTACTGGGCCTGCGCACTAGGCCCCTTACACGTCACATTTGGCATGCGCAGTAAACAGTTGTAGTTCTTACAGTGCATAATTGTAGTTCTCAGTACATACACACGTCATAATACTGAAAAGATACTGGCAAGAGAAACGAAACTTAGCAGCTTATTCTACATACACACAATGCTCCTTTCTATCACAGGAGATAAGGCTCGTCGGCTCAGAGATGCAGGGCGGGGGTGTTAGCACCCTCCAAGGCCACCTATTCATGTGGCACCTACGTGCAAGCTGATCTCGTATACGCCTTGCTACTACAGTTACAGTTACAAGCTATATGTCTAATAGCCCTGCATTCTGTCTTACATTAGTAAACAATAAAACTGGGTAAGGCACAAAGGTCCAGTGCAGTAATAAAGTATGGCTAAAAGCCAAAAGCAGAGGTAGAATACATAAGTATAAGTTCATCAGTAGGCACAAAACATGAGGTTGTTCTGGTAGGCAGTAGTATTCGGGTAGTATCCGGCGTTCCACTCCTACAGCCTGATTTATAGAATACGTCTAGCCAGTTTATAGACTACACCTAGTTAGTGGCCATGCCTGCACCTAACTCTAGGCGCATCCATTTACACCAAGTAAAACTTGGGTGTAAATGCCGGCACCTAAGTTAGGTGCGGAGCAGACGTATTCTATAACTGTGCGCGTAGATTTTTGGAATGCCCATGGTCTGCCCATTCCGTGCTCATGGCCACACCCCTTTTTGGCAGCATGCACTAGGATTTATGTGCACCACTTTACAGAATGCACCTTGCAAGTTGTGGGCGTAAATTCTAATTAATGCCAATTAATATCAATAATTGCTTAAGTGGCAATTATTAGTGCTGATTGGTTTGCTAAGTAATTAAATTGCATGCGCAAATCCAGAATACAACCGGATTTGCGTTCGCAATTTTGGTCACTTTATATAGAATCGGGAAATATGAGGAAAGCAGAAAGGAATATGAACGCAGAAAAAAATAATATTTTGTCCCTGTGAAAAGAAAATTAATTTTGTAAACATTTGGGATGGGATTGCAGGTAGAAGAGATATCAGAAGAAGAAGAAGAAGAAGAGGGGATGATCTCACAAAGAGAGAGGTGGGTATGAAATTCTGGATATCTCCAGGTGGTTTGCAATGTACAGGGCAGTTTGAGATCACATGTGTGATGCATTAGATTTTTAAAGGGAAACCACATGCATTGTTTCCCTTTCAAAATTAGCAGCCACAGGGTACACAAGTTAAAAGTGCTCACCTGCTATTTTGCTATTTGTGCGGGGAGCCCAAGCAAAGAGTACCTTTGAGAATCCCACATTTTCTTCTCATGACCTGAACACACCCTTGCCTCTTTTCAACCTTACTTGAATTACGAACCCTAGAGATAGCCACGTGTACTTTTAGCAGAGGGTAATTTTCAGCTAAGCCACTTTTACCCAGTTAAATGGCTTTGAAAATGTTCTGAAAAAGTATAATGAGTGAAAATACACAATGAAGATGTAATAACCCAAGAAGTGTGCAAAGGGCACCAGAGAAATATATTTAGGGGTCAGTTTTCAAAAGATTCTACATGCTTAACTGAATATCTTAAGTTTTAGGCATCTAAATTTAGGAAATTTTCTGTCAAACTTTGTTTCCTAAATGTAGGTTTGCAATTCATTTGCCTAGATTTAGATGATTAAGGACCCTATATTACTAAGCTGCAGTTACAACTCCAAAATGGTGCTGCATGACCCCAGGCTGGGATGAGGCAAAGGGGTCCTGGTTTGGTTGTAGATGTACATAAGTACATAAGTTAATGCCACACTGGGAAAAGACCAAGGGTCCATCGAGCCCAGCATCCTGTCCATGACAGCGGCCAATCCAGGCCAAGAGCACCTGGCAAGCTTCCCAAACGTACAAATATTCTATTGCCCAGGTCAACCTTCACCTTGGGGGTGGAAATTTCACTGGGCTCCTGTATGGCATCAGGTAGAATAATGGAAAAGTGACATCCCAGGAAAGCAATAGTGCATCCTAGGGGGGCACTGGACTTCATAAAATGCTCCCAGGTACACATCTGACCATTGCTCCCTTACCTTGTCTGCTAAGCCCCCCCAAAACCCACTACCCCCAACTGTACACCACTATCATAGCCCTTACGGGTACAGTGGGTTTCTGGTGAGTTTTGGAGGGCTCACAGTTTCCTCCACAAGTGTAACAGGTAAGGGGAGGTAGGAGCCTGGGTCCACCTGCCTGCAGTGCACTGCACCCACCACTAGACTACTTCAGAGATCTGCATGCTATTCTGATGGACCTGAGTATAACATCTGAGGGTGGCACAGAGGCTGTCAAGTAATGTTTTTCATCACTTTTTTGGGGGTGGGAGGGGGTTAGTGACCACTTGGGGAATAAGGGGAGGTCATTCCTGATTCCCTCCAGTGGTCATCTGGTTATTTAGGGCACCTTTTTGTGCCTTATTTATTATAAAAACAGGTCTAGCTCAGAACATCTTAGTCCTGGACGTTTTTGTTTTGTTCCATTATGACTGAAAAACATCTAAGTCTTAAGAATGCCCAAGTTCCGCCCTGAACACGCCCCGGCACTCCCCTTGAGATTTGGATGCACTTCTGATGGACTTCAGAGAAAAACGTCTAAAAATAGGTTATGAAAATGCTGATTTGGACATTTTTGTGAGAAAAATGTCCACTTTTTGGACATTTTTCTCTTTTGAAAATGAGCCTGATAATCTCCTCTTCTCAGGATTCTGTAGTGATCTATAATTTGTGTAACTGTTTGATTGTCAGTCTTGTTTTCGAAAGAGAAGGGCGCCCATCTTTCGACACACATCGCATGATGGGCGTCCTTCTCACAGGGTCGCCCAAATCGGCATAATCAAAAGCTGATTTTGGGCGTCCTGAACTGCTTTCCGTCGCGGGGACGACCAGAGTTCACGGGGGCGTGTCGGAGGCATAGCAAAGGCGGGGCTGGGGTGTGCCTAACACATGGGCGTCCTCAGGGCCGTGCTGATGCAGTAAGCCAGGTAAGCGCCGCAGGGGGGCGCCCACCTCTGGAGGGCGCCACCGCGGTGCTTACCCTCGCCCCGCACCGCCGAGGACTTTAAATCTTTTACCTCGGTCGCAGCAGCGTCAGTGAAAGCGCTGCCGACGTCTCCCTTCCCTTGCACTCATTGGTTCCCTCAGTGTCCCGCCTTCTTCTGACGTCAGAAGAAGGCGGACACTGAGGGAACCAAGAGCGCGAAGGGAAGGGAGACGTCGGCAGCGCTCCACTTTCACTGACGCTGCTGCGACCGGAAGTAAAAGATTTAAAGGCCCCAGGGCGCGGAGGAAAGAGCAGCGAGGCATGCATAGGCGCCCCGTATAAGAGGCTTGGGGAGGCTAAGCCTCCCCAGCCCAATCGTGGACTTCGGACTTCCCTGCTGCCCTCACAAGCGCAGCGCTTTTGCGAGGCAGCTCTGGCTCTCCCTCCTTCTTTCCTTGGTTCCCGCTCTGGCTCCCCGATCAGCAGCCCCCCCCCCCCCCCCCCCGCGTGTTTTAACCTTTACTCTCCAACGTGGCAGCGATGTCAATCAATGAAGAACGCACAACAGACTCGTTTCCAGCTTCTCTCTTCACACAGTGTCCCGCCTTCAGCGTCAGCGATGATACATTTCCTGTTCCCGTGAGGGCTGGACACTGTGTGAAGAGAGAAGCTGGAAGCGAGTCTGTTGTGCGTTCTTCATTGATTGACATCGCTGCCACGTCGGAGAGTAAAGGTTAAAACACGCAGGGGGGGGGGGGCTGCTGATCGGGGAGCCAGAGCGGGAACCAAGGAAGGAAGGAGGGAGAGCCAGAGCTGCCTCACAAAAACGCTGCAGCCTGCCACATGTAGGGGGGAGGGCAGGGGAGAGGAGAATTGTTGGCCATGTATGGATGCAGGGCAGGGAGAGAGAAGAAATCACTGGACAGGAGGGGAGAGGGCAGAGCAGGGGAGAGAATTGCTGACATGGATGGAGGGGAGGGCAGGGAAGAGAGGAGAATTGCTGGGCATAGATCGAGGGGACAGGGGAGAGAGGAAATTATCTGGAGATAGATGGAGGAGAGGGCAGGGGAGAACGGAGAGTTCCTGGACATGGATGGATGGATGGAGGGGAGGGCAAGGGAGAGAGGAGAATTCTGGACATGGATGGATGAATGGGGACAGGGGAGAGAGGAAATTTGCAGGATATGGGTGGATGGATGGAGGAGAGGGAAGGGGAGAATGGAGAGTTGTTGGACATGGATGGATGGAGGGGAGGGACGTCAGGAAGGAGATGCACATGGATGGAGGGGAGGGAAGAGAGGAGAAATGCTGGACATGGATGGAGTGGAGGGCAGGGAAGAGAGGAGAAATGTTGGACAAGGATGGGGGGGAAGGAAAGATAAAGGAAGGAGATGCACACGGATGGAGTGGAAGGGAGAGAGGAGAAATGCTGGACATGGATGGAGGGGAGAGAAGACAAAGGTTGTAGATGCACATGGATGGAGGGGAGGGGAGTGAGGAGAAATGCTTTATATGGATGGAGGGAAAATTGCTGAATTTAAAGGCTGGATTGGAACACTTTGAGGGCAGATGTTGAAACTGGAGAAAGGATAGGGTGGTAGACAGGACGCATAAGGACACAGAAAGATGGTGGACATGGTGAGAGAAAAAAAATATCAAATGGAAAGAAGACACTGGGACCAAAGCTAATAGAAAAACTAAATGCTCTGACAGCAAAGGTAGAAAACATTTTTTATTCAAAATTTATTAATTGGAATATGTCAGCTTTTGGAAATGTACATCTGTGATATTTTGCTTGTAAGTTTCAATGTTTCTAGTATTGCTGCATGCTGAGTCCGACTTCTTGTATTTTGCCTTCATATCTGTTAAGCCATGTGTTTTTCATGTGTGATCAAGATGCAGTATTCTGCTAGCGTGAAGTATTTGCAGCCCTTTTTGTTTTATTTTGGTTTCACTAGGTTGTGTACTGGTGTTTTAGAGCCCGGTGTAATTATAGTGCTGCCTTTCCACACATAAAGGTTGTAGCTCGTCCTGTCCTTGGAATTAGTGCTGTTATGGTTTGGTAAGGCTATGAGTGTGTTTTGCACAAGTTTGTATATAGTGTTTTGCAGTGGAGAGATTGTGTGTTGGCCTTACTGAGGTGGCACCAAAACACCAGAAAGGGTGTACAGCGTAAATCATGACACACTACCTCTTGAAGGATCTACATTGTGAACACTAGCCACCCTAAAAGGGTGTTTTTTTGGTTCTACACGTATCATGATATTATGATCCCTTGTTTCATATTGTTGACGGTCTGCATGTTCCGTATGGTGGTATATTGGTGTATTAGGGTCTTCCCAGTGTAATATTTATGGTACAGTAAGGTTCTGAGTGTGTTTTTGCACAAAGTTGTGCATAGTGTTTTGCAGTTGAGCGATTGTGTTTAGTATATGCTTTGAGCAACCACTTTATTCTTTGACATATGATACATATCTAATATCTAAATTTAATAAAAGGTATTAACTGTGACTTTTATTTTTACTTATTTTTTTCTGTGTGTTGTCAAACACTTATGGAGGTAAGCTCCTCCCCTGGCCCACCCCTAACCCCGCCCCCTTTAGCCTCCCCAAACAGTTGGGCCACCGACCGCCTATGGAGGCATGGATGGGAGGGCAGAGAGACAGGCATGGATGGGAGGGCAGAGAGGCATGGATGGGAGGGCAGCAGCAGGGCCCAGGGAGAGGACAAATTGCTGGAAGGGGAGGGGAGAGAGGAGGATTGCTAGCTATGGATGCAGCAGGGAAGGGCAGAGAGGGACAAGGATGGACATGGGGGCCCAGGGAGAGGACAAATTGCTGGAAATGGAGGGGAGGGGAGAGAGGAGGATTGCTGGCTATGGATGGAGGAGGGAAGGGCAGAGAGGGACAAGGATGGACATGGATGGGAGGACAGGACCCAGGGAGAGAGAAGAAATTGCTGGAAATGGATATAGAGCAAGAAATGAAGAAGAAAGGAGGAAAGTAAAGAAATAAATGGAAAGGAAGCCCTGGAAATGGAGTTAAGAGGACAGATAGCAGCAGACTCAGATACTGGGCCAGCATGATCGGAAAAAGAAAGTCACCAGACAACAAAGGTAGAAAAAAATCATTTTATTTTCATTTTAGCGTTTGGAATATGTCCACTTTGAGAATTTACATCTGCTATCTTATTTTGCAATGTATAGCAATTTGTTTCTAAGAATATTGCTGACAATTCCTGTCAGTGTGGCAAGTAGTGAGCGATCATTTTCACCGGGGGGGGGGGGCCTGATCATTTTCACGGGGGGGGGGGGGGGCAACTGATAGTCTGCAGGGGGGGCGCCAGAGACCCTAGGCACGGCCCTGGGCGTCCTTGACTGATAATGGAAAAAAGAAGGGCATCCCTGATGAACACTTGAATGACTTTACCTGGTCCTTTTTTCCTTATGACCAAGCCACAAAAATGTGCCCTAAATGACCAGATGACCACCGGAGGGAATCGGGGATGACCTCCCCTTAGAGAGTGTGTGAGACCAAGACACATTGTTTGTGTGTGTGAAAGAGAGACACAATCTGTGTGTGTGTTTGAGAGAGACAGTGTCTGTGTGTGTGAGAGAAACAGTCTGTGTAAGAGACAGAGTGTGTGTGTGAGTGAGTCAGAAAAAGAGTGTTTGTGTGTCAGAGAGAGAGTAATGATAAAATAAGTCTTTAAACAAATCTCATCCTCTCATGGCTCGCGCACCACGCAGTCATTAAACCAGTAAACCTTTTTCTTCCCTCCTCCACTCCTCTAGTAGCGGCGCAGCTCACTCAGCTGTGCAGGGAAGGGGCGGAGTTCGCTGAGGCATAGCGTGATTGACAGGTGATAGCGGCCGTCGATTGCTTTGGGCGGGGAGCAAGTGCGTGGCCAGCTTGTCCTTCGGTCCTCCCTCTCTCTTCCTCCGCCTTGTGTGTCGGCGCGGAAGTGGAAATTTGGCAGGCCGGGAGAGCTCCAAGGCTGCGGTTCCGCCTTTGAATGGTTAGATAGCGCTGTTGCTGGGAAAGGGGGGAATGCCTTCCGCAGTCTCATTGTGTGCGTTTGTCGTGTTCTGCTGGCAGGAGAAGGAGGACACGGCTACGATGGTGGGTAGGCTGCCAGCTTGTGTGGTGGACTGCGGCACGGGGTAAGGCAGCTCTTGACAGCAAAATGCCTGGGAGGAGGAAGCGGGAGTCAACTTGCTGATTTGTACCTGAAAGCTCTGGCTGGCTTCCGTTCGTAACATCTCCTCAAGTCAGCCAGCCTCCAGCGTTCCCTTCCTTCTCACTGCCCCGCCCTCTGACGTCATTGCATTTTGACGGGAGGGTGGGGCAGTGAGGGGGAATGGAACGCTGGCTGGCTGATGACAGGAGATGGTTACGATCCCAGTGAGACACATTGGAACGTTGGAGGAGCAAATTATTATATTAGATATTCCAGCAATTATAGTCTGGACACAGCAGGGGCACGGTTGCCACATCCCTGCATATTTTATAAAACACAGGAGTCCACGTACACATTTACACCTGCTGGTTCTGAGGGCTTATTTTATACAGGCACATAGGCACCTATGTTTATTAAATAGGCACCCCATTATAATCACACAAATTTGCACAGTTAGATTTAGGACAGCCACTTGTGTGGACACAGGTGATATAACCATTTATATTGATTTCTGTAATTAAAAATTGATTTGAACCACATAAATATTTTGAATATTGAGTTCACAGTGGTTTTCCAGTGGATCCACGACAGATTTTGTCATCATTGAACATTTGGCCCAATATTCACCTAACCAGACAAATGCCGCTGAATATAAGTACTAACCGCATGGTTAGTGTCAGGCGGTCTATGGGTGGAACATGGGTAGTGCCTGAGCAGAGCTGGTACTTACAAAACCAGATAAGTAAGAGGCTAAAATTGGGACAGCAAAAAGACTGTCCTAACTGTAGCCACTGAGCTAACCTGGCACTGGTCTGAATATGGATTGGTGCTGGTTAATTTCCGGGTAGTGGCATAAAGGGTTTCTGGCGCCCACCTCCCCTCTCCCCCCTGAAGACAACACACCCAACCAGGCCCCCACCCCTCCACCCTCTGTAGGCCACCCTGGGCCATCCTTTGATATCCCCTAGTAGGGAGTCCTAAGGACAGGAGCAATGCCCACTCCTTTCCATTGCGGTTCTAGCCTCAAAATGGCTGCCATAACTTTTAACATCAGTACCACAAGACTTTCGTTAGAGGTCATGGTGGGCATTTGGGGCCAGAGCTGTGAAGGGCAGGAGCGATTGGGCCCCCTAGACTATCAGGGCTAGCAAACATAGGCATGTGGAGTCCAACAGATGGTGGGGTTGAGCGGTGGGGGCCTGGTCAGGGACTTCTTATCTTTTAGATTAGAATAAGGGGGAGGGAGGGGAGATTTGGAGAGAGCGAGGGCAACTGCTATCCTTATGCTGGGATCCACATAAAATCTGGTGGTCAGCACATGGCCTGTATGGCCCCAGACATGGCTTGGTATTGAATATCGAGGCCTAATTCTGACCAGTTTGTCTTTAAAGGAGGTTTGTTCATTCAGATTGGTGACTTCCTATCGTTGGCATTTTGTTCAACAAACTTCATTTAAAGACATTCTCACCTTCCTATTCAGAATGGTGTGACAGCTAAACAGAAGCTCTGAAATTACTGAACAGCAGTATCTCAGTTTTCTTCCCTAAAATTGCTGTTTTAATGAGTTAGACAGTGGGCAAATGAGAAAATGAGTTGAACAATGAATTAGAGGGAAACCTTGGGAAATTATAGGTGAACCAAAGTCCTAAAAACAATGGTGGCTCTTTTGAACAGAGTAGAAATCAGAGGACTGTTGGAAATGAGAACCATTTGTTGCAGGAATTGATGCAGGAATTACCACTATTGTTAGCAGAATTTGTGGTACTTCAGGAGTCAAACAGCACACACCAGAATGAGGGAGAAATCTTCTTTATTTGCCAGCAAACAAAGTAGGACATCAGTTCTAGCTCTCTTCTTCTCTTTCTCAGCTCTCTTTGTCTGATGGCTTCTGTCTCAGCTCCTTCTCTTCTTCTGCTGTCTGTCTTCCTTCAGCTCTCTTTCTTCTGTCTGTCCCTTCTGACGTAAGCTGTTTCTGCTCCCACTTATATACAATTCTATCCCCCTCTCTAGCCCCCCTTACTCTCCAGATGGTAAAGAATAAATTAATTACCCTGTCTCAACCAATCATCTCTATACATTACTTAAAAAATATCAGTTACATAGGTTTAATATTTCTCAAACTGACCTATGACCTGGGGCCTCTCACACCAGACAATTAGGCACCAGAACTCTTGGCATTTCATTATGATTAATTTCTCAGCTATAGCTTAAACTGGGTTCATTTAAGGGCTAAGGGATATTCTTACTTAATAGCATACAGATATAGTTTGTTATTACTTTCAGGACCATTCCTACATTTACCTATAATTAATCAAGGAGAAGAGAGTTGACGTCTCTGACCTCTTACCCTCATACACCGAACTAGCTAGGACTGTATAAATTCAAACCATATGCTGACCTTTTCAACTGCAGTCCCACTTGAAAAGCAACACTGAGTTGAACAGACATTCTACACAGAAACAAAACTTATTGATTACACAGAAAAACATATTCTAAAATAAGCAGAAATCAAAATTCCCTATAAAACATATTCTAAATATCAAGAAATCAGAATTCCTTATAACAAAATCTACATATCAAGAATATCTAGAATCATTTAAACAGCATTCAGCCTACTTTTAAACTACAGTATGTCTGGCTCATGCCTTGTTTATAATGGTATACAGATGTGGTAGCATTAGCAATCCATCACTCACAAAGGGTCAAAGAAAGTTTCTCTCTCTGACCTTTTTGACCTGTAGCCCAGCAAAGTTAGACATTTGAGAATCTAAACCATCTGGCATTCCTTCACTTTACTTGCAGGGTGAAAAGTTGAAATAGTATTTGACCACCAAACTTTAAACAGAATTAACACTTAATATAATTTGTTATATATATATATAATTATGCCCATGCTGTCTCATTCCCCCCTTTGAGACTAAAATCAGCTCATGCAGAGATAAGTCTCACAACTCAAACTCTGGAGATTATAGTGATCCTAACTAGGAATAGACTTGTGAATCACCATTACCCTACTTGTTAAGGTCCGACGGCATACTGCCGAAGCACATGAGGCCAGGAAACAAAACAATAACCCTGCTAAAACTAAGACTATTAGGGAAATGAACAAGGGACGTATCCAGGAGGTCAATGACCACCACCAGGAGGTAAGGTCTAATCCTCCTCGGTAATCCTCCACATTAAGGCTAGCCAACTGTAGGACTTTATCCATAGCATGCCTAACTACATGTGTCCTATTTATGACAATAGTACAGCACTCTGAAGAATTGAGCACTGTGCAGAGGCCACCCTGGGCTGCAAAGAGATAGTCAAGGCCCATACGGTTATACCGAGAAACTATACTTAATTCATTAATTTGATCCTGCAATGCATTGACTACCACGTTCAACTCATGAACTAAAACATGGAGTAGGGACTGAAGTCTCCGGGTAGCCATGCCTAGTTCAGTAATACCCGCTACCGGGCCCCCAATTGGAATCCAGGCCGTGGCAGAAAGGGCTACAAGTCTCTTTTTAGTCAGAGGATAAGTAGAGTTGATATACTGGAGGGCTAATTCAATCGCCTCATCCTCTGTGGCAACGGAAGAGGGTAAGGACAAGGCCTCTCGCTTAGAGCGGTGCGGGGATGGTGGCTTGAGAAGAGGAATAACTGTAGGAAAATAATTCAAGGTTACCAATACACAAAACTCATACGTGGGGGGAAGAATCATGTGGAGGACATTATCACAGAGCCAGTAATGACCAAGGAGAGGGTGAGGAAAGTTCCCAATAAATGTTGGCACAGGATGGACATTAGGATGCCCATAATGCGAGCCCCTATCCCAGGGGGAACGAAGATGGAATGGAGACTTTGTACACCATAGATGCCAATCCCCAATTGTGACAAGCTGCTCATGTGTTATAAACCTTTCATACCCCGGGGACTTATGGAAGTAGAAAATAGGCCGGGACACTATAGTCTTCTCAGTAGTACGGTTAGGGGCCAGATAATCACCTTGGTCATAATCTGCAGGTATGGTAGTAGGGCACATAGGAGTACCTGGAGAAACTACCCACACAGATTCCCCTTTTTCTGGGAGAACATTAGTATAGTTACAGGGAATGGGAAGAACAGTTGAGATGTTTCTTGTTAAACAAAACACTCCAGAAGCTGGATAAGGAGACGTAAAGACTGGCCTTAGAGAAGATTCAGAGGGGGAAGTAGCATTATAAAAGGACCACCAAGTATAATCCTGGCTCCAAGGGCCTGAACTCGAAAAGTAGGGAGGTATAAGAGCTGGGAGCTGCACAGGGACAGGAACAGCTGGGACATCTGTGGTATAAGGAGAAAATCGGGAACACACAATACAAGGGGAAGTAATCTTTGCCTGGCTAATTAGTTCCTGGACAGAGTGTAACCAAAGGTTGGAGCGAGTTGGGGTATTAGGAACAAGGAGGCAAGGAGTAGAAAACAACAAAAGCATCCAAACTACTAACATTTTCTTTCTTCCTAATCTAAAACAAATACAGCAAACTAATTAAGCAATAATATTTCAACAATCTGTGCTAATCACAGATTACTCTAATATACTGTTCTCAGTCTTTGAGTTCTTATACCAGGTGGGATAGACCCTCAACTGACAAGGATCAAGCTCTCAAATTCCAAGAAAGCCAGAATCTGGACAGAAAGAGTCTCAGTGTGAAGCCGAAGTTCAGCAGCTCCTGCAGTATGCAGTTGACCCTTCTTTTCAGCTAGTAGATTCTTTGGTTCGGGTCAAGCGCAACTTCAATGGCTCCGCTGGATCACTTTCTGCTCTCCACTGTCTAGGCTCCGTCTGATCCGTGCTGGGCTCAGTCTGGTCAGCAGACTTAATTCGAGACCAATGGACCCATGGAGTTATCCCTGCGACCTTCACAGCTGTAGGGGTAGAAAGCAAAACAGTAAAAGGTCCTTTCCATCGGGGCCCTAAAGGCTGGAGCCTCCAGTCTTTCACCCAAACTCTATCCCCTGGCAGGAAGGAATGTACCTGAGCCTGGAAGGGGACAGGGTTTATTTCTCTCACATAAGACTGAAGCTCAGAAATTATCCTGCCCAAGAGGGCTACCTGCTCCTGCACCTGGGCAGACCCTAAAATCCCTATGTCTCCCTTAATTCCCTGCAAAATGGCTGGGGGCTTCCCATACACAATTTCAAAGGGAGAGAGGGCTGTTCCTTTAGTTGGGGTGCATCGGAGGCGGAAGAGGGCTAGTGGCAGTGCCTGTGGCCATTTCAGTTGGGTTTCCTGACAAATCTTTGCTAGGCTATTTTTCAAGGTTCTATTTGCCCGCTCAACCTGCCCTGAACTCTGGGGACGATAGGCACAATGCAATTTCCAGGTAATGCGCAATGCGCGGGACAGGGCCTGAAGTGTGGCTTCAACAAAGGCGGGACCATTATCTGAACCTATGGCAAGGGGCAGTCCATACCTGGGGATGACATCCCTAAGGAGGGCTCGAGCTACTTCTGTGGCTTTCTCAGTGACTGTAGGATATGCTTCCACCCACCCAGAAAAGGTACAGACCATGACCAAGAGGTATCGGAGCCTACCGCTCCTGGGCATTTCTGTGAAGTCTATAACTAGGGACTCAAAGGGTGTTAATCCTCTAGACTGAACTCCGGGTGGAATACGGGGTCCCTGACGAGCATTATTCTGGGCACAGAGAGTACATCGGGCAGAGGCAGTGGCAACCAGACTATCCAATCCTTCCAGCACCACTACTCGACTGAGTAGGCGGGCTAGTGCTGTTTTCCCTAAGTGTGACAGGTCATGAGCTTGAGACACTACAGGCCAAGCTAGGTGGCGTGGCACCAGAACTCTGGTATCAGGGAGATGTAACCAGCCATAGGTCTCCTTACTGCACCTTCTTCTTGAGCCCATTTCTCTTCCATTTGGGTGTACATAGGCGTCCATTCTTGCAGTCGAATTTGAAACAGAGGGGTCACAGTACTTGCTGGGGGTCCTCGAGCAGCTTCCTTGGCCACCCGATCAGCATGGCGGTTCCCTCGGGCCACTGGAGTATCTATCCTTTGGTGTCCCCTGCAGTGAATGACAGCTACCTTCTTAGGGGCCCAAACAGCCTCTAGCAGCTGAAGTATTTCAGGTCCATACTTAACAGGTTGGCCTGCGGCATTTATGAGTCCCTTTTCCTTATACAAAGCTCCATGAGCATGTAGGGTTGTGAAGGCATACTTGGAATCAGTATAAATGTTGGTCACCAGTCCTGCTGCTAGCTCCAGAGCTCGTATGAGGGCCACAAGTTCTGCGTTCTGGGCTGAAGTTCCTTGGGGCAGGGCCCTTGCTTCTATCACCTTGTCCTCTGTCACCACAGCATAGCCTGCCAATCGCTTGGAGTTCTCCACGTAACTGCTTCCATCTGTGAAATAAATTACATCTGGGTCCCTCCACGGAACATCTTTAAGATCTGGTCGACTGGAGTACACTTCATCCATAGTTTGGATACAGTCATGATCCGGTGGTCCCTCAGATGCTGGCAAAAGAGTGGCAGGATTGAATGTAGCTACTGTTTCCAGGTGTATCCGTGGATTCTCACACAAGCTGGCTTGGTACTTAACCATGCGGTTATTTGTAAACCAGTGGTTACCCTTATACGCCATGAGGGTGAGAACTGCATGGGGGACTTTGACAACCAGTTCTTGCCCCAAGGTCAACTTGTCAGCTTCCTGAACCAGTAAGGCTGTTGCTGCAATAGCCCTCATGCAGGCTGGCCATCCTTTAGCCACTCCATCCAGCTGTTTAGACAGGTATGCAACAGGCCTCTGCCAGGATCCCATCATCTGGGGCAGCACACCCAGAGCAACCCCCTGTCGCTCGTGGACATACAGTGAGAAAGGTTTCTCCACATCAGGAAGGCCTAACGCAGGGGCTTGGAGTAGGGCTTTCTTTATGGCAATGAAGGATTGTTGAGCAGTAGGTCCCCATTCAAATGGTTCCTTCTCACCCCCCTTTGTGGCCTGGTAAAGGGGTTTCGCCATCAGTGCAAAATTTGGAATCCAAATTCTGCAGAATCCGGCTGCTCCCAGAAATTCCCTAACTTCCCTTCTGGACTTGGGTTGGGGAATTGCAGCAACTGCTTGCTTCCTACTGACATCCAGTCTCCGACTTCCCTGGGAAATGCAGAAGCCCAAATACTTCACTTCTGACTGACAGAGTTGGGCCTTTGAGCGTGAGACCTTATAGCCTGCATCCAAGAGTAGCTCCAGCAATTCTCTGGTAGCCTCAAAACACTCTTCCTGGGTCACCGCTGCAATCAGGAGGTCATCTACATACTGGAGTAAAACTCGCCTGGAAGGCTCAGATTTAAAAGTCTTAAGGTCTTGTCCTAGGGCAGTCCCAAAAATGGTGGGGGAATTCTTGAACCCCTGTGGCAGGCGGGTCCATGTATACTGAAGCTTCCTTCCTGTTACTGGGTTTTCCCATTGAAAGGCAAAAAGCAGTTGACTGGCGGGGGCCACCCGAATACAAAAGAAGGCATCTTTTAGGTCCAGTGTTGTGAAATGGGTAGCTCCAGAAGGTATCAATCCCAGCAGGACATATGGATTAGGCACTACAGGGTGTAATGAGATAGTGGATTTGTTAACCACTCGTAAGTCTTGGACTGGCCGGTAGTCCTCAGTCCCTGGCTTCTGAACTGGCAATAGTGGCGTATTCCATGGAGACTGGCAAGGGCGAATAATTCCATGGGATAACAAACCATTCAAATGTGCTTGAATCCCTTCCAGAGCCTTTCGGGGAATTGGGTATTGACGAAGATGGATTGGCCGGGCACTCGGAAGTAAGTCTACATGAACAGGAGGAATATTTCGGGCCAACCCTGGGGGATTATCTTCTGCCCATACCCCACTGACCTGGAAACTGTCTGCCAGGGGTAGGTCAACTTGACCCTGCGACTGATGCAGCCGCCATTCTTCTTCAAGAGGGCAGCAGAGACTCAATATGCCCTTAGGGCTGGATGTCGGGGGCCGAAAGGAGACTGAAGTCTGGCCATCAGAGTCAAAGGAAATTTGGGCCCTAAGCTTGGACAGCAGGTCCCGGCCTAACAAAGGGATTGGACAGTCTGGCATATACAGAAATTCATGAGTGACTGTGTGTGAGCCTAATTGGCATCTACGGGTCGTCAGGAAGGGCCTCCAGTTCTGCACCCCCGTGGCTCCCACCACTCGGACAGTTTTTCCAGACACAGGCGCTAATCGTTCCGTCACAACAGAATGTTCAGCTCCTGTATCAATCATGAATGGAATTGAGCGGCTCCCTATAGTTAACTTGACCATGGGTTCCTGGGAGCCCAGTTTGTAGGAACCCGGTCTGTCCTATTCATCCCATTCTGCCATCTCGGCTATCCCAATGATGTCAGATTCAGGAGGCTCATACCTTCCCTCTCGAACTCGGCCTCGGCTTCCTCGATCTCCTGGTCCCCTTCTCAGTCCCTGGCGCCTCTGGGGGCATTCATCTTTCCAGTGCCCTCTTTCCTTACAGTAGGCACACTGATCCCTCTCCAATCTTGGTCTGGGATTCTCCCCTCGTGGCCGGGATTGATTGAAGGAATCTCGGGGCCTGGCTGGTGGTCCGGGGTCCCACTTTGGCTTCCCATTGGCTAGAGGTCGAACTCGATTAAGGGTGGAGTTAGTAATGGCTGCCGCTAAAAGGTCGGCCTTCTTCTGCATCTTCCGGTCAGCCTCTCGGCGCACCTCCTGATCTCTATTTACGAAAACCTTTGTTGCTATCTCAATTAGCTGGGTGGTATTCATCCCTGCGAATCCCTCCTGACGCTGCAACTTCTTCCGGATATCTGGCATACTCTGGGCCACCAATGCACTATTCACCATTCTCTGGTTTTCTAGTGCTTCAGGGTCAAATGGGGTGTATGTTCTGTAGGCTTCAATTAGTCGCTCTAAAAAGGCCCCAGGGGATTCAGTTGCCCCTTGGAGAATTTCAGAGACCTTTGTCAGATTAAGGGGCCTCTTTATGCCTTTCCTCATACCTTCCAGCAAGTCCCGGCAATAGCCAGACAACAGTTCATAGTGCTGTCCATTATTTGGATCCCAAGCTGGAGCTGCGCGAGGGAACCGAGTTCTAACCCATTCCTCTGGGTCCTGTATCCCCTCGGGAACACGCGCTCGCGTGATGGCCTCAGCATTTTGTAAAATCTTCCGCCTCTCCTCAGTTGTGAAGAGGGTCAGGAGAAGTTGTTGACAATCAGTCCAGGTTGGGTTATGGGTGGCCATAATGCTAGCCACTAGGTCCACCACTGCCTGAGGCTTTTCAGTATAAGAGGGGTAATGCGTCTTCCAATTCAGGAGATCGGTGGTTGTGAAGGGTACATACTGGTAGGCCTGTGCCTGCATAACCTGACCCTCATTATTAGGATTCGGTCGAGTGGTGGTTACCTGACGCAGGGGCAGAACTCTCGAGGAGGTGGGAATGGAACCTGAGGTAGAGCTAGGAGCTACCCCCCTATCATGCTCAAAAGTGATTGCAGCAGGTCTAACCCATTCAGTGGAGGTGTGTTGAAACCCTGAGGGATGGGGAGGGATACTCATAGACTGAGAGGTGGTCACAGGTGATTCAGTCCATTGAAAGGGATGCCGGGCCCCTGATGAGTGGGTAGGGGTACTAGAGGGAAAGGCTGGGCTGTCGGGAGTTGAAGAGTCAGGGGGTGCAGCCCAAAGCGGGTCTTGGGAGGTTAACAGGGGAGAATGTGGCAAAGGAGGGTAGAGGCTGGCTGAAAGGTCCACCCTAGGATGTGGCGGGGTTTGCACAGAAGAGGAGCTATCCGGAGAAGCCTGTGCTGGAGAAGCTTGGGCTGGGCGGCGTGGATCTCTGGGGGTGGCACGGAACCCCAACAATGGGCCATAAGGTGGTGGCTCAAGATCTGAGGGGTCATCAGAGAGTATGGGTTTCTCGGACAGGGTAGGGGCGGAAGCCACCGATTGGGTGGTAGGCTTCCTAGGGCTCTTTCCCTCTTCCAGTTTAGATTTTCTAATCTTTCTTTGAACGCGGCCCAACATGAACTTTACTGGGGATCCCATATAAGTTTTCAACCAAGAGGGAGGGTCAGTCACAAGGCTGTCCCAGGAATCTATATAGGGGAGTTGTTCAGAATATTCTGGTTCTCCTACAATTATGCTGTAGACCTTCCGGATTACTTCAATATCTAAGCTGCCACTAGGGGGCCACCCCACTCCCATAGATGGCCACTCAACTTCACACAAGGTTCTTAGAGTACTTAAGCTTAAAGTCTGTCCATAGTCATTAATTAAAAATCCTTTTTTGAAATTCTTAAGCATACAATCTAAGGGAGTCTCAATTTTTCTAGATGATGTCCCTCCCATAATGCTTACAGTTACAACACACAAAGAGGGAGGGAATTTTTGGAATTGTGGTTAGGGGTCCACAAATCCGAGACACTAGGTAGACAGACAACAATCGCTTCCTTCCGTCGCTGGCCAGTTGAACTCGCGTTAACTGGAAACGCAGCTATAAGAAGTCCGCACTCATTAACATTCAAGCATCACACACATTCCGTACAAAAATCCCACCCAACAATTTCAGATTTCTCAGATACAGATAAGCTCAGGCGGTTTCGCTGCTAGTCCCCACGACTAGAAGCTACTAGGGCCTTCGCTGAGAGTTGATCAGACTCCCCTTCCCTCAATTTTTGAGGGGCTGGTTTACAGTTTCCTAGCTAGGATTACAATACCCGGCGAATGTTCTTCAGTCAGTTGGGTGCCGGAATTACTGCAGGGTCCGGGATCCTACCGCTGCCACCAAGAATTGTTGCAGGAATTGATGCAGGAATTACCACTATTGTTAGCAGAATTTGTGGTACTTCAGGAGTCAAACAGCACACACCAGAATGAGGGAGAAATCTTCTTTATTTGCCAGCAAACAAAGTAGGACATCAGTTCTAGCTCTCTTCTTCTCTTTCTCAGCTCTCTTTGTCTGATGGTTTCTGTCTCAGCTCCTTCTCTTCTTCTGCTGTCTGTCTTCCTTCAGCTCTCTTTCTTCTGTCTGTCCCTTCTGACGTAAGCTGCTTCTGCTCCCACTTATATACAATTCTATCCCCCTCTCTAGCCCCCCTTACTCTCCAGATGGTAAAGAATAAATTAATTACCCTGTCTCAACCAATCATCTCTATACATTACTTAAAAAATATCAGTTACATAGGTTTAATATTTCTCAAACTGACCTATGACCTGGGGCCTCTCACACCAGACAATTAGGCACCAGAACTCTTGGCATTTCATTATGATTAATTTCTCAGCTATAGCTTAAACTGGGTTCATTTAAGGGCTAAGGGATATTCTTACTTAATAGCATACAGATATAGTTTGTTATTACTTTCAGGACCATTCCTACATTTACCTATAATTAATCAAGGAGAAGAGAGTTGACGTCTCTGACCTCTTACCCTCATACACCGAACTAGCTAGGACTGTATAAATTCAAACCATATGCTGACCTTTTCAACTGCAGTCCCACTTGAAAAGCAACACTGAGTTGAACAGACATTCTACACAGAAACAAAACTTATTGATTACACAGAAAAACATATTCTAAAATAAGCAGAAATCAAAATTCCCTATAAAACATATTCTAAATATCAAGAAATCAGAATTCCTTATAACAAAATCTACATATCAAGAATATCTAGAATCATTTAAACAGCATTCAGCCTACTTTTAAACTACAGTATGTCTGGCTCATGCCTTGTTTATAATGGTATACAGATGTGGTAGCATTAGCAATCCATCACTCACAAAGGGTCAAAGAAAGTTTCTCTCTCTGACCTTTTTGACCTGTAGCCCAGCAAAGTTAGACATTTGAGAATCTAAACCATCTGGCATTCCTTCACTTTACTTGCAGGGTGAAAAGTTGAAATAGTATTTGACCACCAAACTTTAAACAGAATTAACACTTAATATAATTTGTTATATATATATATAATTATGCCCATGCTGTCTCACATTGAATCACTAGTGGCTATTTTAGGTCATGTTTCCTGTGGTCCAGGTTAATCCTGTTGGAATAATGTATTGTGTTTTACATGCATTGTCTGTCAGCAATGTTTTTTTTCTTTCTCTGTGATTACTCTGTGACCTCTGATGTGAATTGCCTAGAGAGGTCATACCCATGCAACTTCCTGTGGGGGTTAGGAACAGCACATGGAGCTCATGATCTCTCCTAACTGAGGATCTATGGTGTGAGCATCCATTACCATCTAAGCACATGGAAAGAGCTGATAATCCAAATGTATTGTATTATGTTAAATAAGCCTGCCTGAATATCAATCTAACTAAAACTGTGAGTAAACAGATGTTTTGTTAATTCAACTTTAAAGTGACTCAGCAGTGAATTATTCTGGGGTGTATGTGAGAGAGATGAAGAAAAGAAATTAACATTTCTAAAGCTGAAGCTGTGTGTATAAAAATCTGCTAATTATTTACTACAAATAATCCAACAAAAGGGTTATGGGCCCAGCCCAGGAATTGAAAAAGGAAGAAGAGAAATATTACCAGGCAGTGAAAAAGCCAAATTTTTCTCTTAAGTTTTAAAAGAAAGATTCAGTCTGTCTCTCTCTCTCCCCCCACACACCAAACAGAAGGCAAGGCTAAGAAATGGCTGAGGGAGGAAATTCACCATTCCATATCATCATGCTGATCAATCCATAGACTGGTGGGTTGTGTCCATCTACCAGCAGGTGGAGATAGAGAGCAAACTTTTGCCTCCCTATATGTGGTCATGTGCTGCTGGAAACTCCTCAGTATGTTCTCTATCTCAGCAGGTGGTGGTCACACACAGCAGCAGCTCTGGCTAGGCCTCCAAGCCTAATTCTTAGGTTTTGTTGAGTGCCTGGGGTTGAGGGCTCTTCTTGAGCAAGTGCAAACCTGGTGGCGCCAGGTCCCTCCTTTTCTCCCCCCTCCCGCTGGCTCCGTTAAAAAAAAAAAAAAAAAAATTTTTGAACGTCCTTAAAGGCGTTTATTTCGACGTTTATTTAAACGTTTATTGCAGCTACTCACTGGGACACCAGGTCGTTACAGCTCGGAGCGGAAAGCAGGTAATTTTTACCTTTTTATAGCGGGCAGGGGGTTCCCCGATTGATCTCCACGTGGCATATGGCGTCGGAGGGCGAGGGCGCAAAGAGTCGCTCCCCGGATCGCTTGGGCGCTTCTAGAGGGGATGCAGGGTTCTTAAAGCCTGATTCGCCCTTGTTGGGTGACAGTTTCGTGACCGATGAGTGTCCCGGTCCTTCCTCCGGCATGGCGGTTTTTCCCGCCATAAACGCCCATCCCCCGCTGCTCGCCTCCGCCATCTTGGCCGGCCACGCGGCTCGGACGGCTTCTTCTTGGGCCGCCCTTGAGGTAGGAGACATTAATGCCATGAACGCCCTTAATTTGGGCGACGGCACAAAAGCGGCTAAAGTTAAGCGCCGTTCTTCCCGCGCGGCTCCTTCGCGGAGTGTCGCGCCGGACGCCATTTTGGATGCGCAGCATGTCTCTCCCCCGCTCTTGCGAGCGCCGGTTGAGGGTGCGTCTAGGGCTGTAGCCCAGGCTGCGGAAGTGCACAGTCTGGGGGGTTTCTCCCCCGAGTTTGTTTTGCTGCTGCATCAGGCCTTCCTTATGCAAAACGCTGCCCCTGCTCCCTCGTCTGGTAAAGAGGTTGAGGTTCCCGGAGGTAAACGCCCTCGGGTTGATTCCCAGGCCTTGGAGGACTTTGTCTCCTCCGATGTAGATGAGGGCAGCGTATCTGAGTTCTCCCAACGGTCCTTTGCGGATTCCTTGGAGGAGATGGATCCCCGCTCGGTTGGAGCGGATGACCCCTCTGCAGCGCGGCTTTTTAGCTCAGAGGATTTGCCCAACCTGTTAGTGCAGGCCATGGGCATTTTGAAGATTTCCTCTCCGGAGGACGTCTCTCCCTCAGCCCCTATTGGCTCTGCCATTATGCTGGGGACGAAGCGCCCGCCTAGAACCTTCCACGTGCATGATGCCATGCACACCTTGATTTCGGCTCAATGGGATGTCCCGGAAGCGAGCCTTAAAGTGGCTAGGGCTATGTCCCGCCTCTATCCTTTGCCTGAAAGTGAACGTGAGGCCTATCTGTGGCCTACCGTGGATTCTTTAATCACTGCGGTGACTAAGAAAACGGCGTTGCCGGTGGAAGGTGGCACGGCCCTAAAGGACGCCCAAGACAGAAGATTGGAGGCGGCCTTAAGGTCGTCCTTTGAGGCGGCTGCTTTAAGTTTGCAGGCCTCAGTTTGCGGCTCCTATGTGGCCAGGGCGTGCCTGACTATGGTGCAGCGGGCTTCCCCCTCGGATCATTCCTTGGGGGCTGATTGGCCGGCCCTGGAATCGGGCTTAGCCTATTTGGCAGACTTGCTGTATGATGTCTTGAGGGCCTCAGCTAAAGGCATGGCTCAGACAATCTCTGCGCGGCGGTGGCTTTGGCTGAAGCATTGGTCTGCTGACCACGCCTCTAAATCCCGCCTGGCTAGATTGCCTTTTAAAGGCAAGCTGCTCTTTGGGGTCAAGCTGGACAAAATCGTGACCGATCTCGGCACGTCTAAGGGCAAGAAGTTACCAGAGGTCAGGGCTCGGGCTAGTACTCGTCCCGGTACCTCCAGAGGACGGTTTCAGGAAGCCTGTCGGTACCGCCCGGGCAGGTCGGGCTCCTCTGCCCCCTCTTCCTTCAAGAGGAATTTCTCCCCCAAGCAGCATTCCTTTCGCAGAGACCGCCGTCCCGGAGGTGCTCCCTCCGGTCCTCCCCCAGGGTCTCGTACCCAATGACGGGGCCTTGGTCCACCCCCCAGTGCAGATTGGAGGACGGCTGTCCTCGTTTCTGGGCGAGTGGACCACAATAACTTCAGACGCTTGGGTGCTGGAAGTCATCAGAGACGGCTACAAGCTAGAGTTCTGCCGACCCTTAAGAGACGGGTTTGTACTCTCTCCCTGCAAGTCTCCGGTCAAAGCTGTGGCAGTGCAGCAGACCTTGGACAATCTGATCCGCCTGGGTGCGGTCGTTCCGGTGCCAGAAAGTCAGCTTGGCAAGGGGCGTTACTCCATTTACTTTGTGGTACCAAATAAAGGAGGTTCTGTCCGGCCTATCCTCGACCTCAAAGGGGTCAATCGGGCCTTGAAAGTGCGGCACTTTCGCATGGAGACTCTCCGCTCTGTTATAGCGGCAGTGAAAGCAGGAGAGTTCTTGGCTTCCTTGGACATCAAGGAAGCGTACCTGCATATTCCCATCTGGCCTTTTCTCATCAACGCTTTCTGCGTTTTGCAGTCCTGGGACGACACTTCCAGTTCAGAGCCCTCCCGTTCGGGTTGGCTACTGCCCCGCGGACCTTTTCCAAAGTAATGGTGGTCATCGCGGCCTTCCTGCGAAAGGAAGGAGTACAAGTCCATCCTTATCTGGACGACTGGTTGATCCGAGCCCCCTCTTATGCAGAGTGCGGCAAAGCTGTGGACCGGGTAGTTGCTCTTTTGAGCTCCCTGGGATGGATCATCAACTGGGAGAAGAGCCAGCTGCGCCCGACTCAGTCCCTGGAGTATCTGGGAGTTCGATTCGACACCCAAGTGGGCAGAGTGTTCCTGCCAGACAATCGGATTGTCAAACTTCAGGCTCAGGTGGACCAGTTCCTAGTAGCCTCTCCTCTTCGGGCTTGGGACTATGTGCAGCTGTTGGGCTCTATGACGGCCACGATGGAAGTAGTGCCCTGGGCCAGGGCTCATATGAGACCACTACAACACTCTTTGCTGCAGCGCTGGACTCCGATGTCGGAGGATTATGCTGTGCGCCTTCCCTTGGACCCAGCAGTGCGCAAGGCACTGAGCTGGTGGATGCAGACAGACAAGTTGTCTGCGGGAATGCCTCTGGTGACCCCGGAGTGGATTGTCGTCACGACGGACGCCTCTTTGTCGGGCTGGGGAGCCCACTGCTTGGGAAGGACAGCGCAGGGGCTCTGGTCTCCTGCAGAGGCAAAGTGGTCTATCAACCTCCTGGAACTCAGAGCCATTCGGTTGGCGCTTTTGGAGTTCATCCCGGTACTGGCGTTGAAGCCGGTACAGGTCCTGTCGGACAATGCCACGGCTGTGGCCTATGTCAACCGCCAGGGAGGTACCAAGAGCGCCCCTCTAGCCAAGGAGGCTATGAATCTATGCCAGTGGGCGGAAGCGAACCTGGAACAGCTGTCAGCGGCCCACATTGCCGGAGTCCTGAATGTCAAGGCGGACTTTCTCAGTCGCCATACCTTGGAGCCCGGAGAGTGGCAGCTATCTGCTCAGGCGTTCTTGGACATCACGAAGCGCTGGGGCCAGCCGAGCCTAGATCTGATGGCGTCATCGGCCCATTGCCAAGTGCCGCGCTTTTTCAGCAGAGGACGGGACCCTCGATCCCTGGGAGTAGATCTTCTCCAACAGTGGCCGACACAGGAGCTTCTCTATGTGTTCCCGCCCTGGCCCATGTTGGGCAGGGTGCTAGACCGGGTGGCAAAGCATCCAGGCCGGATAATCCTGGTGGGTCCGGATTGGCCCAGACGTCCCTGGTATGCGGACTTGATAAGGCTCTCAGTCGACGATCCTCTGCGGCTGCCAGTGGAGCAGGGCCTGTTACATCAGGGTCCCGTGGTGATGGAGGATCCCTCCCCCTTTGGTCTTACGGCCTGGCTATTGAGCGGCAGCGTCTGAGAAAGAAGGGCTTCTCAGACAAGGTCATCGCCACTATGCTGAGAGCGAGGAAGCGCTCTACTTCTACTGCTTACGCCAGGGTTTGGCGTATCTTTGCAGCGTGGTGTGAAGCAGGCTCACTTTCTCCCTTCACTGCTCCAATTTCTTCAGTGTTGGCGTTCCTGCAAGAAGGTCTGGAGAAAGGCCTGTCGCTCAGTTCCCTGAAAGTTCAGGTAGCGGCCCTGGCTTGCTTCAGGGGCCGCCTGAAGGGTGCTTCCCTGGCTTCGCAGCCAGATGTGTTGCGCTTTCTCAAGGGAGTTAATCACCTGCGCCCTCCTCTGCACTCAGTGGTGCCTGCGTGGAATCTCAACCTGGTGCTAAGAGCATTGCAGAAGCCGCCTTTTGAACCCTTGTCGAGGGCATCTCTGAAAGACCTGACATTGAAGGCAGTCTTTTTGGTGGCTATCACTTCAGCCAGAAGAGTTTCCGAGCTCCAGGCACTCTCATGTCGAGAGCCTTTTCTACAGTTCACTGAGGCAGGAGTGACTATTCGCACAGTGCCTTCCTTCCTGCCCAAGATTGTTTCTCGCTTCCAGGTGAATCAGCAGCTCTGTCTCCCTTCCTTTCGGAGGGAGGACTACCCAGAGGAATACTCTGCTCTCAAATGTTTTGATGTGAGACGTGTCATCATCAGATACTTGGAAGTGACCAATGATTTCCGGAAATCGGATCATCTGTTTGTCCTGTTTGCAGGTCCTCGTAGGGGTCTGCAGGCTGCTAAGCCTACAGTGGCAAGATGGGTCAAGGAAGCCATTGCAGCGGCTTATGTGGCCGCGGGGAAGGTGCCGCCTATCCAGCTGAAGGCTCACTCCACTAGAGCTCAGGCGGCCTCGATGGCAGAGGCCGGGTCCGTCTCCTTGGAAGAGATTTGCAAGGCGGCAACTTGGGCATCGGCCCATACCTTCTCCAGGCATTACCGCTTGACTGTGGCTGCTCGGGCGGAGGCCCGGTTTGGAGCTTCAGTGTTGCGGTCAGGGATTTCTATGTCCCGCCCTGGGTGAGTACTGCTTCGGTACATCCCACCAGTCTATGGATTGATCAGCATGATGATATGGAAGGTAAAATTATGTATCATACCTGATAATTTTCTTTCCATTAATCATAGCTGATCAATCCATAGCCCCTCCCAGATATCTGTACTGTTTATATTCTGGTTGAATTTTAGGTTCAAGTTTAGTCTTCAGTTCCTTCAGGAGGACTTCGTGTTCAAGTTCTTTTTTTCACTTGGATTCTTCAAGAGTTGAGACGAGTTTGTGTTACAGTGAGCTGCTGCATTCCTCTCCCCTCCGTTTTACGGGGCTGGATTGAGATTTAAATTCTGCCGGCACTCCCTCCCGCTTCGTGCGGCTGTAGGGCAGCTTTGTACCCCTCCCGCTTCGGCGGTGTTAGGGTCAGTCAGCTCCTCCCGCGGTTGCAGGATAAGCCAGATCCCCCCGCATCGGTGGGTGTGGTGTCCCTCCCCCGCTCCGCGGGGATGAGCTGGATGGATTCCCCTCCCCCACTTGTGTGGGGATGAGCTGGGTTAATTCCCCTCCCCCGTTTCGGCGGTGGTGAGCTGGGCAGAGTGTCCCTTTGTGGGTGTAATTCTCTGAGTCCTGCGGATGGAGCTTTGATATCGACATACTGAGGAGTTTCCGGCAGCACATGACCACATATAGGGAGGCAAAAGTTTGCTCTCTATCTCCACCTGCTGGTAGATGGACACAACCCACCAGTCTATGGATTGATCAGCTATGATTAATGGAAAGAAAATTATCAGGTATGATACATAATTTTACCTTTTTCCACTCTCTCAAGGTGCCTAAATTAACTGAATATAATTATCAGCAATGGGAGCTAAGATTCAGATGTCTCCTTCAAGCAAAGAAATTAAGTACAGTGGTGGAAATAAGTATTTGATCCCTTGCTGATTTTGTAAGTTTGCCCACTGACAAAGACATGAGCAGCCCATAATTGAAGGGTAGGTTATTGGTAACAGTGAGAGATAGCACATCACAAATTAAATCCGGAAAATCACATTGTGGAAAGTATATGAATTTATTTGCATTCTGCAGAGGGAAATAAGTATTTAATCCCTCTGACAAACAAGACCTAATACTTGGTGGCAAAACCCTTGTTGGCAAGCACAGCGGTCAGACGTCTTCTGTAGTTGATGATGAGGTTTGCACACATGTCAGGAGGAATTTTGGTCCACTCCTCTTTGCAGATCATCTCTAAATCATTAAGAGTTCTGGGCTGTCGCTTGGCAACTCGCAGCTTCAGCTCCCTCCATAAGTTTTCAATGGGATTAAGGTCTGGTGACTGGCTAGGCCACTCCATGACCCTAATGTGCTTCTTCCTGAGCCACTCCTTTGTTGCCTTGGCTGTATGTTTTGGGTCATTGTCGTGCTGGAAGACCCAGCCACGACCCATTTTTAAGGCCCTGGCGGAGGGAAGGAGGTTGTCACTCAGAATTGTACGGTACATGGCCCCATCCATTCTCCCATTGATGCGGTGAAGTAGTCCTGTGCCCTTAGCAGAGAAACACCCCCAAAACATAACATTTCCACCTCCATGCTTGACAGTGGGGACGGTGTTCTTTGGGTCATAGGCAGCATTTCTCTTCCTCCAAACACGGCGAGTTGAGTTCATGCCAAAGAGCTCAATTTTTGTCTCATCTGACCACAGCACCTTCTCCCAATCACTCTCGGCATCATCCAGGTGTTCACTGGCAAACTTCAGACGGGCCGTCACATGTGCCTTCCGGAGCAGGGGGACCTTGCGGGCACTGCAGGATTGCAATCCGTTATGTCGTAATGTGTTACCAATGGTTTTCGTGGTGACAGTGGTCCCAGCTGCCTTGAGATCATTGACAAGTTCCCCCCTTGTAGTTGTAGGCTGATTTCTAACCTTCCTCATGATCAAGGATACCCCACGAGGTGAGATTTTGCGTGGAGCCCCAGATCTTTGTCGATTGACAGTCATTTTGTACTTCTTCCATTTTCTTACTATGGCACCAACAGTTGTCTCCTTCTCGCCCAGCGTCTTACTGATGGTTTTGTAGCCCATTCCAGCCTTGTGCAGGTGTATGATCTTGTCCCTGACATCCTTAGACAGCTCCTTGCTCTTGGCCATTTTGTAGAGGTTAGAGTCTGACTGATTCACTGAGTCTGTGGACAGGTGTCTTTCATACAGGTGACCATTGCCGACAGCTGTCTGTCATGCAGGTAACGAGTTGATTTGGAGCATCTACCTGGTCTGTAGGGGCCAGATCTCTTACTGGTTGGTGGGGGATCAAATACTTATTTCCCTCTGCAGAATGCAAATAAATTCATATACTTTCCACAATGTGATTTTCCGGATTTAATTTGTGATGTGCTATCTCTCACTGTTACCAATAACCTACCCTTCAATTATGGGCTGCTCATGTCTTTGTCAGTGGGCAAACTTACAAAATCAGCAAGGGATCAAATACTTATTTCCACCACTGTATATGTTTAGACCAAAACAGAACAGCTGAAAATATGGCTGAATGGGACAATGCAAACTATTATGTGAAGTGCATGTTTTTTGTAGCTCTCTCAGAGAAACAAGCCATATTGGTGGAGGCAAAAGATACAGCAAAGGAAATTTTAGATAAACTGAGAACTATGTATTCAACTACATATGCAAAACAGCAACCAATTTGGTTGGCAGAGTTGAATGAAACCAAATTAAGGGATAAAAGTAAGTGTAATGATCACATTATGCATCTTATGTCTTCATTTCAAAAGTTAGAACTTTCTGGAATTCCCATGTGTGATGCATTGAAAAGAGCATTTCTTTTTACCTCACTATCAAAGAAGTTTGATGTTTTTAGGTCTGTAAATGAAGCCATTGAAGGGCAATCTTTTGAACAGGCAGCATCAAAACTGAGGCAGGAATGCATAATTAATGATTTTGAGGAGATGTGTTCTCAAAGACAGTCAGAGAGAAATGAAACAAATTTCTTGGCAAAGAATAGAGGAAGGCGGAGCTATGGGAAAACTCCACCCAAGGGCAAGCTGATTTGCTACTCATGTGGAAAGGAGGACCATGTATCTAAATGGTGTAAGGAAACACAAAACACCCCCTCTAGCTCACCTAAGCCAATGGAACAAAAGAATTTTCCAAGCAGGAAATGTACAAAGGACAATGATAAACATAAGAGCTTTCTAATGGCAGAAAAATCTTTGACTATGGTAAATAATAATTCAAATGAAAGTACTTGGATTTTGGATTCGGGGAGCACATGCCATTTAACCAATTGTAAGGATTTCTTTCAGGAAATGAGTCCAGAAGAAGGTGTTCTTCATACTGCAAACGCAGGGACTACTCAGATCCAAGCAAAAGGCATTGGATTCTTAAAATGCAAAGTGTCTAATGAAGTTAAAGAAATTCCTGTAAGTGATGTCTTGTATATTCCCCAAGCAGTTTGCAATATGCTTAGTGTATCTACATTAGATAAGAAGGGATTTGTGATTCATTTTGAAAACAGTAAGTGCACAATCTCTAAAAATGATGAAGTGTATGCTGAAGCTTTTATGCATAATGATATTTATAAACTGAGCATTTCAGGTGAAGCCTCACATATGGCGCAAGTAAGGAAGAATGATGGTAAATGTAGTCTGGAAATCTGGCACCGCCGCCTGGGACATCGTGATTTTAAGGTGATCCAGGATCTTCACAGTAAGCAACTTGCCACAGGCATTCAAATAAGTGCAGATACTGGTAAAATGGAGAAATGCATAGACTGTGTTACTCAAAAAGGTGTGAGACCCTCATTTCCTGCATACACAGGAAATAGGAGTAATAAAGTACTGGACTTAATACACAGTGACTTATGTGGACCGTTTAATATCCCATCATTGGGAAATAACAGATTTGTGCTAATATTCTTGGATGATTTCTCTAGATACTGTGTGGCCTATTTGCTGAAAGAAAAAAGTCAAGTCACAGACATGCTGAAGAAATACGTAGCCATGGTGAGCAATAAATTTGAAAGAAAACCAAAGGTTCTTCAGACCGACAATGGTGGTGAGTTCACTTCACAAAGCATGCGCACATTTCTACAACAAGAAGGCATTCAGCATATCACAACAGTAGCTTATACACCAGAGCAAAATTCTGTTGCAGAGAGAAAATTTAGGTCACTTGTGGAAATGACCAGATGTATGCTGTCAGATAGCAATCTCCCTAAAAGACTATGGGGGGAAGCCATTCTCACAGCAGTGTACCTACAAAACAGAATGCCAACTAAAGGCGCTGAGCGCACACCACATGAGACATGGCATGGTAGGAAGCCAAACCTGTCACACATAAGAACATTTGGAAGTACAGCATATGCTCATGTACCAAAGCAAAGAATGCATAAGCTGGATTCCACAACAGAAAGGGGCATTTTAGTTGGCTATGCTCCAGGACACAAAGGATATAGAATTTTGAATCTGAAAACTGACATTGTTGGCATAAGACATGTTACATATTTTGATGAAAACAAAAGGGTTGATAAAGGCTGGATTATCCCAGATGAGCCTTGTCATCCAGAATATGAAACTAGAACCATAATAGACATGCCAGTGTATATAAATGCCATACCAAGGCAGATGTCTGAAAGCAACTCATCTGTATCTAACGAGGAACAGGCAGAGGAAGCAGACACAGAAAGGATCATTGAAGAAGACAGTACAGTTGGAGAAGGGGAATCAATTGGAGAAGGACTCTCAGATTTAGAGGATGCGGAAAGGTCGGACCAACCTGTTGTCAGACGCTCATCCAGGGAAAACAAAGGTGTTCCACCCCCAAGACTGTCTTACCTAACAAAGTCAGCAGAAGCTCAAGAGCCCTTAACATGGGATGAGATTGAGAAAATGCCAGCAGAAGAAGCTGCTGAATGGCGTAAAGCTGCACAAGAAGAAATTGATGCATTGCATAAAAATAAAACTTGGATTCTTACAAAATTACCTCCTGGCAAGAAAGCTATAGGATGCAAATGGGTATTCAAGTTAAAAAGGAATGCACAAGGAAAAGTGGAAAGGTATAAAGCCAGATTAGTCGCAAAGGGATATCTTCAAAAATATGGAGAAGATTTTGATGAAGTGTTTGCACCTGTAGTGAAACACACGACAATTAGAACACTTCTGAGCATTGCAGTCTCAAAAGGCATGCAAGTCAACCACATTGATGTGAAAACAGCATTTCTTCATGGAGATATAACTGAAGACTTGTACATGGAACAGCCAACAGGTTTCATAAATACAAAACAAAGACAGCTAGTGTGTAAATTAAACAAAGATCTTTATGGATTAAAGCAAAGTGCAAAATGTTGGATTGACAAATTGCATGAAATATTGACAAATTTAGGATTTAAGCAAGGTGAAGCAGATAAATGCTTGTACACTAGGTGCAGAAATGGACAATATGCATACATTTTAGCTTTTGTTGATGATCTGCTCATTGCAAGCGAAAGTGAGCAAGAGTACAAGGACATTGTAAAATATTTAAACCTGAATGTTGAGATAAAAGAACTTGGTAATGTGTCATACTATCTTGGTATAGAAATTGAGAAACAAAATGATGGTTCTTATCTTCTAAGCCAGAAGCAGAAAATAAATGAGCTTATTGAAAGTTTAGGTATGCAAGATGCCCAAGTTGTAAGCACTCCCATGATCACTGATTTTCTGAAGGATGAAACAGTAAGAGAACCTTTACCAGATAACATCCAATATAGATCAGCCATAGGTAAGCTTTTATATCTGACTACCACATACAGGGCTGATATAGCAAATGCAGTAGGAATTTTGAGCAGAAGGGTCAGCTCACCTACCAAATCAGATTGGACTGCAGTTAAAAGGATGGTAAGGTATTTAAAAGGTACCATTGATTGTAAATTAAAGATTTCAGCCAATAGTAATCCAAAACTAATATGTTACTGTGATTCAGATTGGGCAGGGGATCATTCTGATTATAAATCCACAAGTGGATATGTGTTTATGTATGGAAATGTACAAATTTCTTGGGCCAGTCATAAACAAAGTATTGTGAGTCTGTCTTCTACAGAAGCTGAATATGTGGCTGTATCAGAAGCATGCAGAGAACTGATGTGGATTGAAAAACTTTTGCTGGATTTTGGAATAGATGAACAGAGACCAATCCAGATAATGGAAGATAATCAGAGCTGCATCAGACTGTCACAGAATGACAAGGTTCAGTCACGCACCAAGCACATCGCAACGAAATATCACAACGTGCGAGAGCTGGCGAAAGAAGGGGTTATCAGTCTACACTATTGTCACACCAGTGAGATGACAGCTGACATCATGACCAAACCGTTACCCAGAGAACGTTTTGAGAATCTGCGAATAAAGCTTGGACTTTGTATGAATTAATAATTGCATGACAGTTATGCATGAGAAGGGGTTTGTTGGAATAATGTATTGTGTTTTACATGCATTGTCTGTCAGCAATGTTTTTTTTCTTTCTCTGTGATTACTCTGTGACCTCTGATGTGAATTGCCTAGAGAGGTCACACCCATGCAACTTCCTGTGGGGGTTAGGAACAGCACATGGAGCTCATGATCTCTCCTAACTGAGGATCTATGGTGTGAGCATCCATTACCATCTAAGCACCAGTGTTGCCAGGTGGGCGGTTTTCCCGCCCAATTGGGCGGTTTTAAAGCGGGGGATGCGGGAAATTTTTGAATGATGCGGGGTACGGTTTATTGGGCGGTTTTCGCGCGGCCGCGGTGCGGATTGGGCGGTTTTCGTGCGGCCGCTGATTGGCCAGTTTCACATGCGGTACCACGGTAACCAGACTAAATGGACTAATAGAAGCCCCGCGGAGGCGGGTTGAGCAGCTGTATTAAATGCCGAGCTGAGGCGCCGCCCCCCCATCTCCCTCACACCAGCCTGGAGCCCTCCCTCCGGTCCGGACCCCTCACCCATCCTCCGGAAGGACACTCACTCGCCGTAGCTGCGCGCCGACACCGACCGTCCCGCCACCTACTGTCCTCCTTTAGTCCTCAGTCTTCTCTCCTCCAATCCTTGCCTGAGCCCCCTCCGACTCCAAGACAAGTCCGTGACCAGAGATCTGGACTGGATTCTTTCCAATGATCCCCCAAATTCCACCCTTCTCCCCCGCCCTGGCGCCCTCCCCTCCATCATTCACACCAGCCTGAATCCCGGAGCGGTCCCGATCCGGACCCCCCACCCTCACCCACCCGGAATCGTGAAGAGAACCTGAACTCCCCCCCAGCCAGCTCTCACCCCATTACTCTGAGTAGCGCTGGCTGGGGAACTCAGATCTCCCAGACCCCCACCCACCACCTCCGAGTCCGAGTACCCCCAGGCAGACCCCACCCCCTGAGTACTCCGAGATGCTGCCATGCCATGTGGTTGTGGGCCCCCACCCTCTTTCCCCTCCCGTAGTGAGTCTCCGACCTCCTAGAGGGCTCTCCCGTACTGTCCGTCCGTCTTCTACTCTCTCTCTTCATACCTTCATCTTCACTTCTCTAACCTCTCTCTTCCAAGTTCCGACTCCGTCCCTTGTCCCGAGACCGTCGTCTACTCTCCGACCGACTCAGACCAGCAGCACTGCAGCAGGACTCACTTCACATATTCACTCATTTATTTTCCGGATCCGACAGGGAGGGCGGGGTTATGTACGTGACGTCATCAATTTGAAGTCACCACCAGTTCATCTACACTGTTGCTTTGTTCTGAGTGTAATGCTGCTACAGCAGTACACTCAAAACAAAGCAACAACTACTACTATTTAACAAGCAAGCAAAGCAAACCTTCCTGCTACTCCAGTCCCCACTGCATGCAAATCCTCCTGGACCCTGCACCCACTCCCCCCCCCCCCCCGTTCCCTAGTCCTGACTCTCTGCTGGACGCCCCAGCCCCCCCCCCTGACCCCCTCCCATACTCTCTGGACCCACCCCCTCCTCTCCCTAGTCCCGACTCGCTGCTGGACCCTCCCACCCTCTCCCACTGACCCCCTCCCATACTCTCTGGATCCACCCCCTCCTCTCCCTAGTCCCAACTCGCTGCTGGACCCTCCCACCCTGACCCCCTCCCATACTCTCTGGACCCACCCCCTCTTCTCCCTAGTCCCGACTCACTGCTGGACCCTCCCACCCTCTCCCCCTGACCCCCTCCCATACTCTCTGGATCCACCCCCTCCTCTCCCTAGTCCCGACTCGCTGCTGGACCCTCCCACCCTCTCCCACTGACCCCCTCCCATACTCTCTGGATCCACCCCTCCTCTCCCTAGTCCCGACTCGCTGCTGGACCCTCCCACCCTCTCCCACTGACCCCCTCCCATACTCTCTGGATCCACCCCCTCCTCTCCCTAGTCCCAACTCACTGCTGGACCCTCCCACCCTCTCCCCCTGACCCCCTCCCATACTCTCTGGACCCACCCCCTCTTCTCCCTAGTCCCGACTCGCTGCTGGACCCTCCCACCCTCTCCCACTGACCCCCTCCCATACTCTCTGGATCCACCCCCTCCTCTCCCTAGTCCCAACTCACTGCTGGACCCTCCCACCCTCTCCCCCTGACCCCCTCCCATACTCTCTGGACCCAACCCCTCCTCTCCCTAGTCCCGACTCGCTGCTGGACCCTCCCACCCTGACCCCCTCCCATACTCTCTGGATCCACCCCCTCCTCTCCCTAGTCCCGACTCGCTGCTGGACCCTCCCACCCTGACCCCCTCCCATACTCTCTGGACCCACCCCCTCCTCTCCCTAGTCCCAACTCACTGCTGGACCCTCCCACCCTCTCCCCCTGACCCCCTCCCATACTCTCTGGATCCACCCCCTCCTCTCCCTAGTCCCGACTCGCTGCTGGACCCTCCCACCCTGACCCCCTCCCATACTCTCTGGACCCACCCCCTCCTCTCCCTAGTCCCGACTCGCTGCTGGACCCTCCCACCCTCTCCCACTGACCCCCTCCCATACTCTCTGGATCCAACCCCTCCTCTCCCTAGTCCCGACTCGCTGCTGGACCCTCCCACCCTCTCCCACTGACCCCCTCCCATACTCTCTGGATCCACCCCCTCCTCTCCCTAGTCCCAACTCACTGCTGGACCCTCCCACCCTCTCCCCCTGACCCCCTCCCATACTCTCTGGATCCACCCCCTCCTCTCCCTAGTCCCAACTCGCTGCTGGACCCTCCCACCCTGACCCCCTCCCATACTCTCTGGACCCACCCCCTCTTCTCCCTAGTCCCGACTCACTGCTGGACCCTCCCACCCTCTCCCCCTGACCCCCTCCCATACTCTCTGGACCCACCCCCTCCTCTCCCTAGTCCCGACTCGCTGCTGGACCCTCCCACCCTCTCCCACTGACCCCCTCCCATACTCTCTGGATCCACCCCCTCCTCTCCCTAGTCCCGACTCGCTGCTGGACCCTCCCACCCTCTCCCACTGACCCCCTCCCATACTCTCTGGATCCACCCCCTCCTCTCCCTAGTCCCAACTCACTGCTGGACCCTCCCACCCTCTCCCCCTGACCCCCTCCCATACTCTCTGGACCCACCCCCTCTTCTCCCTAGTCCCGACTCGCTGCTGGACCCTCCCACCCTCTCCCACTGACCCCCTCCCATACTCTCTGGATCCACCCCCTCCTCTCCCTAGTCCCAACTCACTGCTGGACCCTCCCACCCTCTCCCCCTGACCCCCTCCCATACTCTCTGGACCCACCCCCTCCTCTCCCTAGTCCCGACTCGCTGCTGGACCCTCCCACCCTGACCCCCTCCCATACTCTCTGGATCCACCCCCTCCTCTCCCTAGTCCCGACTCGCTGCTGGACCCTCCCACCCTCTCCCACTGACCCCCTCCCATACTCTCTGGATCCACCCCCTCCTCTCCCTAGTCCCAACTCACTGCTGGACCCTCCCACCCTCTCCCCCTGACCCCCTCCCATACTCTCCGAGTCGCCACCGGTGGTGGCTGGACCCTGCACCCATTTTTATTTCTTCCGCAGCTTATATTTTCAAACATGCATTGCTGGCTTGTGCTGCATATGGATGTACACAGAGGAGTATTGGTATCATCGGTTACAGTACTACTAATTTGTTCTACACATTAAAGGGCAGACTTTTAAATGACCATCTGGGCATATGTGGTAATAATCTCATCTTTTGTTAAATGTTTTGACATATCCATGTACTTGCTGCCATGATATAATAACTGAATTCTGTTATTCTGTCTTACTGTATTTTCAAATGTAAGCCTCATTGAACCTGAGTTTGCTTGAGATAATGTGGGACCAAAAAAAATGTACAACAAATATACCTTTATCCTCCATCTTTTAAGACACTGCCTATCCAGCTGGATGGTGATGGCACAATGAAAGCAAGTTTGGCCCACTGAAGACTAACTCAAAATAAGTTATAACCTGTTTCTTAGCTGAAATTGCAGCCCTATGAATGATGCCTCTGTGGTTATGTTCTACTAATAAGTAAAACCATTCACTGGCTGTCTTGAAATGATTATATAACCTTTAGATTAGATGCATGACTAGGGACACAAATCTGCATTTTTCATGAAATAAAATATTTATATTTATTTTCACTTATTTATTTTAATTACATTTGTATCCCACATTTTCCCACCTATTTGTAGGCTCAATGTGGCTTACATAGTTCCGGGGTAGCGTTTGCAGACTCTGGTGTAAACAGAGTGATGTTGTGGTACGGTAAGGGATCATGTCACGGGAGAGTTGTGTTATGTCCATACTGTACTTAGTTTCTTGTGTTGCATAGTTTGGGCATTTATGTTGGGTTGGCTAGGTATGCCTTTTTAAACAGGTTGGTTTTCAGTGTTTTCTGGAAGTTTCGGTGGCTATTCATAGTTTTCAAGGCTTTTGGTAATGTGTTCCACAGTTGTGTGCCCATGTATGAAAAACTGGATGCGTTGGTTGTTTTGTATTTGAGTCCTTTTCAACTTGGGTAGTGCAGATTTATGTACGTCCGTGATGATTTGGCTGGTTTAATAGGGGGGACATCCTAGCCTAGCATGTGAATTTTCTTGTTTTCTCCTGATAAAAGGGACACTAAAACAGGCATGTTATGAGAATCATGTGCTCATGTATTGGCGTATAACAGTTATATCACATATTAAACATGAATGAAGTTGAAACCTGGGTGCATTTAAAACCTTTTTTCCTGTGCCTAGATCAAAATAAAAGATGGCATGTATGTGTGGGATCTTGCTCATTTTGTTTTGTGGATTGCAATTTGCAGTGCTGCTTGCAGTGGCGTTCCTAGGGTGGCTGACACCCGGGGCGGATCGCCGATGCGCCCTGCCCCCCCCACCCCGGCGAAAGAACCCCCCCTCCCCCAGACGCACGCTGCTGGGGGGGGGGGGTGCCTTGTGCCGGTCTGCTTCGTTGGTTTCCATGCTCCCTCTGCCCCAGAACAGAAAGTAACCTGTTCCGGGGCAAAGGGAACATGGAAACCAATGAAGCTGACTGGCGCGTGGCACCCCCCAGCAGTGTGCATCCAGGGCGGACTGCCCCCACCCCCCCCCCCCCCCTTGGTACGCCACTGGCTGCTTGTATATTGTAAAAATGCACTTCCCTTTTTTTTATCTCTATTCTACAGGTTCAAATTGAATGAGGGAAGGGCTTCCAAATTCCTTCATATGTTTAGTGGAAAACAGCTGTTGGTTCAGGCCTCTCGCAATGTGAATATTACTTTATTGCTACCAAGTAATACACAGGGGGCATTTGCTTTGAACTTGTTTTTGTTCTTGCTGCTGGTTTGATTATATATATGATAATGCTGCAGGTTTGATTATGATGCAGATGTTGATTATATTCATATTGTGATGATTATGCTGCTGGATATATATGTTGTTTGATGCTAATTATAATGATGCTGCTTAAGATTACGATTAGGGACAATTACAGTATTTCAACCTGCATCAGGAGCAAAGAGAGACAGCAGAGGTGCAAGATATTGGGCAGGGGGAGACCAAGAGGGGGAAATGCACATGTATAGAAGGGAGGGGGAGGGTAATGGTAATGGGCATGGATGGAAGAAGCGGAGGGAGAGGATGAAATGCTACATTGGAAAAGAAAAGGCAAGATGTACTGCACATGACGTTTCATAATAGCAGGTTATTTAGGTGCTCTAGGGCCTGTCCTCATAAGGACTAGCTATTAAGAGAGCCTTTTGCTGACATGTTATTTGTAAAGTGTGTTCCCTTTTTCTAAAATAAATATACTCAGGAGGATTACAGGGGTACACTGAGCTGGGCACACCCAACCAGTTGGGCTTTCAGAATATCCACAATGAAGATGCATTACATTAAGAGAGATTGTCATATACTGTCTTATTGCTATACTAGCCGTTGAGCCCGTAAAAATGGGCTGGTTTTGGGGGTTTTCCTTCCCCTCACCCCCCCCCCCCCCCCGCGAGGTGGCCACCGCTCCCCCCCCCTCGGAGTCGCCGCCGCCACCACCCCTCCACCCGGCCCGGGCCCTCTCTTCGCTTCTGAACTTACACATCCATTTGCCGAACGCAGCAACGCACATCAGCTCAGCTGCCATGGGCCCTTCCTTCTCTGCCTGTGGGCCTGCCCTCCTGTGACGTTACGTCAGCGAGGGCGGGACACAGGCAGAGAAGGAAGGGGCAGCTCAGCTGATGTGCGTTGCTGCGTTTGGCGAATGGATGTGTAAGTTCAGAAGGGAAGAGAGGGCCTGGGCCGGGTGGAGGAGTGGCGGTGGCGACTCCGAGTGGGGGGGGGAGCGGTAGCAACCTCGGCGGCGTAGTTTCCCTCTCTGTCCCGCCCCCTCCCCCCCTTATCATGTATTGACGCGGGAGCGGGACAGAGAGGGAAGTCTCTACTGTGCATTTGCGAGTGAGTCAGTCACTCGCCTTTTTTATGTTTGATAGGCATGCATCTGCATAAGATTGCTAATGTAAAAGGGGAGGGGAAGGGGTTATGTATGGCACTTTATTGCATATATTTGTGGTTCACATGGTTAACAAATCTGTATTTCTTTACTACAGCTTGTTTTCTACTACTACTTATCATTTCTATAGCGCTATAAGTCATACGCAGCGCTGTACACCATATAGACAAAAAGACAGTCCTGATCGTTTGCTACTTCCCGACTGTTCCGATTCATAATATCATCATGGGAAAGTGGTGAAGAAAAGACTAGACGAATTTCATATGCAATATAAACAGTTTATTTACAATTGTACTGCATACCTTTTATAAGGTATGCAGGAAGCATGTTCAGACAAAGCAGTCAGAGAATGCTTAAAGGCACAGATCTCTCATTGGTCTTATATAGCTTTCTTTGGCATCTGACTATACAACATCCCTGTGCAAGTCTCTGAATACCACAAACTGTTAATCATGTAGAACATGCTACATCTGTTTTCCCTTAGCCCACAGACTTTCTGGAGCCATGCCTTTAGCTGATGTGGGCCCCATCATGTCCCAGGAGATTTAGTGTTGAAACAGCTTGCTCTGCATGTTCTTTGAAGCTTTCCACTTCTATTTTTTATGCTTTTATTCAACATTTTTATGCTTTTATTCAACATCCTCCCTTTGAGGACTGATATTCCAGGCCTCAACACATTTATTTCAGCTCCAGTCTGTTTCCTTACCTCCCTTCTAAATCTCCTCCCCCATGTTTGTGGCATTCAGTTTCTGCACACTTTTTCAATATTTTTGGCTGACATATTAAAGTTCTATTCATTCTTGATTTCAGTTACCATTACCATTTTAAAAGCATCCTGGCACATCTTTGCAAACATGCTAATACACATGTTACACAGCCTTAAACAGATTCAACTGTACTAGGGTACAAAATTTATATCTCCTTTGAATACAGACAGTGAGTTTCATCAAAGGGAAGTACACTGTCATTCTTACTTTTCACATATAAGAACAATTATAAGGATAATGCCTAATTGCATTAACTGATGTGGTATTAAAAATTACACACATTAAAAGCATAACATTCATTGAATCAGTTGTTACAACATTCTGCGTGTAAGTGCACTTTATCGGGGGAATGTGTTCAGTTGTCATTCTATTGATCAGACACCAACATGATGTCTGTGGGTACTTGTCCATAAGCAAGTCTTGCTTATAAATAGTCTCATTTGTCCAATGAAGGTTTTCATCATCCCTTACACAGGTATTATTGGGATAACGGTGCCCACCCAATTTTATCATTGTAGTCCCATATATCATAGCTGGCAAGGACAAGGATGTGGGCACATATGATACAATCAGTCAAATTCAACATCTTGGCCACTGTAACAAGTCTATTCTCACATGTATTCATTGTCCACTCTGCTGAGATTAACAAACAACAACAGTCCAATACCATCATGTTTAGGGACATGATGTTTGTTTATTCTTTGTCCATTTCAAGATTATTAGTTCGTCGAATATCTGATAAGTGTATCCAAGAAGTATGACCTTCCAGACGGGCAGCGGTCTGAGTAAGGGCCGTGATAGCAAAAGGCCCTACATACACAGGATCCTTCCATGTTTTATGTGTAAAGTTCTTTCTTAGGACTAGATCACCTACTTTAAAAGCACAAACATCATTAGTAGTCCCTGCCTGTGATGCTACATTTGTTCGGATCATATCACTTGTCAGGTTCAACATCGGTTGTAGCTTTTGCCAGTACTGAGCTGTGCTATCAGTACTTGCTATCTGCATCGGGAAGAAATGACGTCCTGTCTGAATTTGGAATGGGGTCAATTTTGTACGCCCATTAGGTTGGGCCCTGATTGTCATTAATGCTAATGGCAATACATCAAGCCATGTATATAATTTTCCCACCATTTCTTTATTGAGAGATTTTAATAAGACTCTCAATTTTGTTTTTAAAATACCATTGTAGCGCTCCACCAAACCATTGGAGGTGGGGCGATACACTGATACTTTCCTGTGTGTTAAACCCATAATCGTTTCCATTTCTTTCAAAACACTGTTATTAAAATGTGTCCCGTTATCAGAAATTATTCTAGATGGACACCCATGTCTTGGCATAATATGAGTTACCAGGCATTGTACCACTTCATGTGCTGTCTCCCTTTTACATGGAAATGCTTCTACCCACCTTGAGAAAGCATCCACCCAAACTAACAAATACCTTTTTCCTTGCACTGGAATAATCATATCAGTGAAATCAATATACCATTCTTTTGCTGGGCCTTCTGGTATTGGAAGTGTCCCAGGTGATATTTTAGGACCTCTTTTCGGTATGTTAATATTGCATACCATGCAATTCTGCACAACCTGTTGAATCAAGTTATCAATTTTTAAGTCCAAAATCTTTGCTCAAATTGTTGCCTCATTGTTTCCTTATTCCAATGCATGGTTGCATGCCACTCAGTTAATACCTTAATCACCTGACTCATTGGCATGCAAGGTAATCCTTCTTCCTCATTAAACCATTCACTTCCCAATTTCATACATCCTCTCTTCAACCATTTTTCACTTTCTTGTCCCTCTGGCTGCCACATTTCAATCTTATCTACATTCGTAAGTGGCCCTTCCTGTGTCTGTCTAGTATTATACAAATTCTCCGAGGACAAGCAGGCTGCTTGTTCTCACTGATGGGTGACGTCCTCGGCAGCCCCTCCAATCGGAATCTTCCTAGCAAAGTCCTTTGCTAGCTCTCGCGCGCCCGCGCGCACCGCGCATGCGCGGCCGTCTTCCCGCCCGAAACCGGCTCGAGCCGGCCAGTCTTCTTTCGTCCGCACTCGGTACGGCTGTGTTTTTTGTCGTGTCGAGCCCCGGAGAGTCGACCTCGCGCGTCCGTTTTCTAATTGACGTGTTTTTCTTCGGAAAAGTTTCTTCTTTGTTTGGGAAGTGCTCCGGAAACCCCCTTGGGTTTCGTTTGCCCCTTCCCGTATTTCCAGTTTTGCCCCGGTAAGTTTTCTTTCGTTGTCGGGGTAGGCCTCTTTTCGGCCTCGGTCGAGATTTTTCTCCCTTAAAGTTTTGGTGCTCCAAATTCGTCATTTCGGATTTTGACTTCGCCGGCGTGATTTTTCCGCCCATGACATCGAAGCCTTCCAGCGGCTTCAAGAAGTGCACCCAGTGCGCCCGGGTAATCTCGCTCACTGATAGGCACTCTTCGTGTCTTCAGTGTCTGGGGGCCGAGCACCGTCCCCAGAACTGTAGTCTGTGTTCCCTCTTACAAAGGCGGACTCAAGTAGCGAGATTAGCCCAGTGGAACGTTTTGTTCTCGGGCTCTTCGTCGGCATCGGCACCGGGGTCATCGTGTGCATCGACGTCATCAGCGTCCAGACCTTCATCCTTGGCTGCCAGTGCATCGAGTGCATCGAGGCATCGGCCCTCTGCATCGGCGCCGAGACATCGGATAGCTGCATCGACGTCGGTGGTACCGGGACCTCGTCTCCTGATGTCGTCGGACGGTGGTGCATCGAGTGGAGTGCAGGTGAGGGCTGTCCATTCCCCTGCTGGTGGCGGTGAGCCCTCGGGTGGGTCTCCTCCTACTCTGAGGGCTCCTGCGGTACAGCCCCCCCGGGATCGACCCTCTTCGGTCTCGGCCCCGAGGAAGCGACGGATGGATTCTACGTCCTCCTCGTCGGTGCCGGGGAGCTCCGGTGACATGCTTCGGAAGAAGTCGAAGAAGCATCGACACCGGTCCCCTCCCCACGTCGGCACCGAGAGCTCTGGGTCGCCGAGGGAGTCGGCACCCAGCAGGCATCGGCACCGAGAGGACCGCTCACCCTCTGTTCAGGAGGTGTCGATGCGCTCCGCTCTGGACAGCCCGGAACAGCCTCCACGCCCGGAACAGGTTCTGACGTCGACGCCTGCATCGACCTCCATGCCTTTCTCTGCAGCCGCTCTGAACGAGAGCCTCCGGGCCGTTCTCCCAGAGATTCTGGGAGAGCTGTTGCGCCCTACCCCTCCGGTACCGGCGGTGCTTGCGCCTCCGGTACCGTCGAGCGTGGCGCCGGCTGGCCCATCGCCCGGGGTGAGGTCCCCGACGTCGGTACCGCGTGCGGTGCCGACTGCGGCCACCTCCCAGGAGGGCTCCCCGACTACGTCGGCGGAGGGAGCTTCGCCGATGCGGGCGAGGGAGTCTACCTCTCGACGCCCCCATCGTGGACGTGGCTCCACGGAGTCGAGCCGGGCGCGGTTGCAGACGCAGGTCCGTGAACTTGTGTCTGACACCGAGGGTGAGGCCTCGTGGGAAGAAGAAGAAGATCCCAGATATTTCTCTGACGAGGAGTCTGAGGGTCTTCCTTCTGATCCCACTCCCTCTCCTGAAAGGCAGCTTTCTCCTCCCGAGAGTCTGTCTTTCGCTTCCTTTGTCCGGGAGATGTCTACGGCCATCCCCTTCCCGGTGGTTGTGGAGGACGAGCCCAGGGCTGAAATGTTTGAGCTCCTGGACTATCCTTCTCCACCTAAGGAAGCGTCCACTGTTCCCTTGCACCATGTCCTGAAAAAGACATTGCTTGCGAACTGGACAAAACCATTAACTAATCCCCACATCCCCAAGAAGATCGAGTCCCAGTACCGGATCCATGGGGACCCAGAGCTGATGCGCACCCAGTTGCCTCACGACTCTGGAGTTGTGGATCTGGCCCTAAAGAAGGCTAAGAGTTCTAGAGAGCATGCTTCGGCGCCCCCGGGCAAAGACTCTAGAACCTTAGACTCCTTTGGGAGGAAGGCCTACCATTCCTCTATGCTCGTGGCCAAAATTCAGTCTTACCAGCTCTACACGAGCATACACATGCGGAATAATGTGCGGCAGTTGGCGGGCTTGGTTGATGCTCTTCCCCCTGAGCAAGCCAAGCCTTTTCAGGAGGTGGTCAGGCAGCTGAAGGCGTGCAGAAAATTCCTGGCCAGAGGAGTTTATGACACTTTTGATGTTGCGTCCAGGGCCGCTGCTCAAGGTGTGGTGATGCGCAGGCTCTCATGGCTGCGTGCCGCCGACCTGGAGAATAGACTCCAGCAGCGGATTGCGGACTCGCCTTGCCGTGCGGACAACATTTTTGGTGAAAAAGTCGAACAGGTGGTAGAGTCTCTCCACCAGCGGGACACCGCATTCGACAAGTTCGCCCGCCGGCAGCCTTCAGCCTCTACCTCTACAGGTAGAAGATTTTTCGGGGGAAGGAAGACTGTTCCCTATGCTTCTGGCAAGCGTAGATACAATCCTCCTTCCCGACAGCCTGCGGCCCAGGCTAAGCCCCAGCGCGCTCGCTCTCGTCAGCAGCGTGCGCCTCAGCAAGGCCCCGCGGCTCCCCAGCAAAAGCAAGGGGCGAGCTTTTGACTGGCTCCAGCAGAGCATAGCCGACATCCAAGTATCAGTGCCGGGCGACCTGCCAGTCGGAGGGAGGTTGAAAGCTTTTCACCAAAGGTGGCCTCTCATAACCTCCGATCAGTGGGTTCTGCAAATAGTCCGGCAAGGATACACCCTCAATTTGGCCTCAAAACCTCCAAATTGTCCACCGGGAGCTCAGTCTTACAGCTTCCAGCACAAGCAGGTACTTGTAGAGGAACTCTCCGCCCTTCTCAGCGCCAATGCGGTCGAGCCCGTGCCATCCGGGCAAGAAGGGCTGGGATTCTATTCCAGGTACTTCCTTGTGGAAAAGAAAACAGGGGGGATGCGTCCCATCCTAGACCTAAGGGCCCTGAACAAATATCTCGTAAAAGAAAAGTTCAGGATGCTTTCCCTGGGCACCCTTCTCCCCATGATTCAGCAAAACGATTGGCTATGCTCTCTGGACTTGAAGGATGCCTACACACACATCCCGATACTGCCAGCTCACAGACAGTATCTGCGATTTCAGTTGGGCACACGCCACTTCCAGTACTGTGTGCTACCCTTTGGGCTCGCCTCTGCGCCCAGGGTGTTCACAAAGTGCCTAGCTGTGGTAGCAGCGGCGCTTCGCAGGCTGGGGGTGCACGTGTTCCCATATCTCGACGATTGGCTGGTGAAGAACACATCCGAGGCAGGAGCCCTGCAGTCCATGCAGATGACTATTCGCCTCCTGGAGCTACTGGGGTTTGTGATAAATTACCCAAAGTCCCACCTTCTACCAGTGCAGAAACTCGAATTCATAGGAGCTCTGCTGGATTCTCGGACGGCTCGTGCCTATCTCCCAGAGGCGAGAGCCAACAACTTGTTGTCCCTCGTCTCGCGGGTGCGAGCGTCCCAGCAGATCACAGCTCGGCAGATGTTGAGATTGCTGGGCCACATGGCCTCCACAGTTCATGTGACTCCCATGGCCCGTCTTCACATGAGATCTGCTCAATGGACCCTAGCCTCCCAGTGGTATCAGGCTGCTGGGGGTCTAGAAGACGTGATCCACCTGTCCACGAGTTTTCTCGAATCCCTGTATTGGTGGACAATCTGGTCCAATTTGACTCTGGGACGTCCTTTCCAAATTCCTCAGCCACAAAAAGTGCTGACAACGGATGCGTCTCTCCTGGGATGGGGAGCTCATGTCGATGGGCTTCACACCCAAGGAAGCTGGTCCCTCCAGGAACGCGGTCTACAGATCAATCTCCTGGAGTTGCGAGCGATCTGGAACGCTCTGAAGGCTTTCAGAGATCGGCTGTCCCATCAAATTATCCAAATTCAGACAGACAACCAGGTTGCCATGTACTATGTCAACAAGCAGGGGGGCACCGGATCTCGCCCCCTGTGTCAGGAAGCCGTCAGCATGTGGCTTTGGGCTCGCCGTCTCGGCATGGTACTCCAAGCCACATATCTGGCAGGCGTAAACAACAGTCTGGCCGACAGGTTGAGCAGGATTATGCAACCTCACGAGTGGTCGCTCAACTCCAGAGTGGTGCGCCAGATCTTCCAAGCGTGGGGCACCCCCTTGGTGGATCTCTTCGCATCTCGAGTGAACCACAAAGTCCCTCAGTTCTGTTCCAGGCTTCAGGCCCCCGGCAGACTAGCATCGGATGCCTTCCTCCTGGATTGGGGGGAGGGCCTGCTGTATGCTTATCCTCCCATTCCTCTGGTGGGAAAGACTTTGTTGAAACTCAAGCAAGACCGAGGCACCATGATTCTGATTGCTCCTTTTTGGCCGCGTCAGATCTGGTTCCCTCTTCTTCTGGAGTTATCCTCCGAAGAACCGTGGAGATTGGAGTGTTTTCCGACCCTCATCACGCAGGACGAAGGGGCTCTTCTGCATCCCAGCCTCCGGTCCCTGGCTCTCACGGCCTGGATGTTGAGAGCGTAGACTTTGCCTCTTTGGGTCTGTCAGAGGGTGTCTCCCGCGTCTTGCTTGCTTCCAGGAAAGATTCCACTAAGAGGAGTTACTTCTTTCTGTGGAGGAGGTTTGTCGTCTGGTGTGACAGCAAGGCCCTAGCTCCTCGCTCTTGTCCTACACAGACCCTGCTTGAATACCTTCTGCACTTGTCTGAGTCTGGTCTTAAGACCAACTCTGTAAGAGTTCACCTTAGCGCAATCAGTGCATACCATTACCATGTGGAAGGTAAGCCGATCTCAGGACAGCCTTTAGTTGTTCGCTTCATGAGAGGTTTGCTTTTGTCAAAGCCCCCTGTCAAGCCTCCTACAGTGTCATGGGATCTCAACGTCGTTCTCACCCAGCTGATGAAACCTCCTTTTGAGCCACTGAATTCCTGCCATCTGAAGTACTTGACCTGGAAGGTCATTTTCTTGGTGGCAGTTACTTCAGCTCGTAGAGTCAGTGAGCTTCAGGCCCTGGTAGCCCAGGCCCCTTACACTAAATTTCATCATAACAGAGTAGTCCTCCGCACTCACCCTAAGTTCTTGCCAAAGGTCGTGTCGGAGTTCCATCTGAACCAGTCAATTGTCTTGCCAACATTCTTTCCCCGTCCTCATTCCTGCCCTGCTGAACGTCAGCTGCACACATTGGACTGCAAGAGAGCATTGGCCTTCTACCTGGAGCGGACACAGCCCCACAGACAGTCCGCCCAATTGTTTGTTTCTTTTGATCCCAATAGGAGGGGAGTGGCTGTAGGGAAACGCACCATATCCAATTGGCTAGCAGATTGCATTTCCTTCACTTACGCCCAGGCGGGGCTGGCTCTTGAGGGTCATGTCACGGCTCATAATGTTAGAGCCATGGCTGCGTCGGTAGCCCACTTGAAGTCAGCCTCCATTGAAGAAATTTGCAAAGCTGCGACGTGGTCATCTGTCCACACATTCACATCTCATTACTGCCTGCAGCAGGATACCCGACGCGACAGTCGGTTCGGGCAGTCAGTTCTTCAGAACCTGTTTGGGCTTTAGGATCCAACTCCACCCCCCGAGGGCCCTGTTTGTTCTGTTCCAGGCTGCACTCTCAGTTAGTTGGTAAATTTTTTAGGTCAATCTCAGTTATGTCCTCGCCGTTGCGAGGTCCAATTGACCATGGTTGTTGTTTTGAGTGAGCCTGGGGGCTAGGGATACCCCATCAGTGAGAACAAGCAGCCTGCTTGTCCTCGGAGAAAGCGAATGCTACATACCTGTAGAAGGTATTCTCCGAGGACAGCAGGCTGATTGTTCTCACAAACCCGCCCGCCTCCCCTTTTGGAGTTGTGTCTTCCCTTGAAGTGTATTGTCTTGCTACATACTGGACTGGCCGGCTCGAGCCGGTTTCGGGCGGGAAGACGGCCGCGCATGCGCGGTGCGCGCGGGCGCGCGAGAGCTAGCAAAGGACTTTGCTAGGAAGATTCCGATTGGAGGGGCTGCCGAGGACGTCACCCATCAGTGAGAACAATCAGCCTGCTGTCCTCGGAGAATACCTTCTACAGGTATGTAGCATTCGCTATCTTTTCACTTTGCTTAACCACCTCCGTTGCTGCTGCATCAGCCATTGCATTACCTAGTGCCTCAAAGGTTGGCTTTTCAGTGTGGGCCGGGGTCCACACAACTGCAGTTTTTCTACCTTCACGTTCCCTTCTTGCCAAAATTTCAAACAGCAATTTCCAATATGTGTAATGTTGTAAATTTTTACCTGCACTGGTTATCATCCCCCTACGCTGCCATTTTAATATATGATACTGTAGTGAACTTGCAACGTAACCACTATCAGTATATATAGTGACATTTTGAGTCATATCAGTGTGTTGTAAGGCCGTAATAACGGCTAAAAGTTCAGCATGCTGTGCAGTATGGTCAGGAGGGGTTTTATATTGTACTTGCATTATCTTTCTTAGATTCTCATCTACCTGCACGCAGGCAAAGCCTGCAACAGTCCTTTCACAAGCTCCATCTGTAAACCATATTAACCCATCAGATAAGGGTTCAAAAGTAAGACAGTGAAATGTAGGGATTTCTATAGTATCAATCTCACCCTCTAGATCGACAGGAAAAAGCAGATCTATCTTATTTCTCTGTTCTTTAGTTAATGGTATTATTCTTATATCTTGTCCTAAAAGTACTGCTTGATATTATGTTGCGGTAATTTTTCCATAACCCTTACTTTATTTTCATTATTCAACTGTTGGACCATAGTGAGCAAACTTGGTATTTCTTTATCTCCAAAATTTAAACACAATCCTAATTGAGACAACAAGTCTCTACCACACAAATTTACTGGGCAATCAGGTGCCACTAAGAAGGGTACCACAGCCTCCCTTGAACCGTGCGGTTGGCATTCCAAGCGCACCAGAGTCGGTTCTGTTAGCCTTTTTCTTTGTTCTATCCCCGTAAATCCCACTGTTGTTCTATACTGATTTGAAAGCTTAACTCCCAGTGGTTTTGTACATAACACAGAGGTACTCGCCCCTGTATCTATCAAAAATCTCACAGGAGTTCCATATTTGCCAATTGTCAATGTAATAAAGGGCTCCCTTGTATCTAACCTGAAAATCATTCCCTCTTCCTGACACGGGTCTGCTTCCAGTCAATAGCATTGGTCTGGAATATTCTGCCAAGTTGGAAAGGCATTTACAGTACCCTGTCTCTGTACTGCTGCCCCTGGTCCCTGTGATTGCGTCGCTGGCTGCTGTATTGCAGTCTGCGGGGCACTCGCAGGTATCCCTACTACTTGTGGCATTAATCCTTGCTGCGTCTGCATTTGTACTTGGGGCATTCCTGCATTCTGATAACATTCTGAAGCATAATGACCAAATTGCTGACAAATCATATTGTTCAGATGTTATTAAAGATTTTAAATCACCTCTTTCAACTATTAGACCTACACACAAAATTTCTAGGACTGTGACTAATTCAAACCAGATGATCTCTTAACACTGCAGGAATCTCACTTAAAAAAGGATCAAACAAAGTTAAATTGCAAAAACATTCCACATAGAGAACTAGAACTTATTAAACAGAATAACACATATTTTAAAATAAACAGAGATCACCTTATAAGAAAAAATCAAACTTATTTAAATCTAATCTAAAACAATCTTTTAAAAGGAACAAAAAAAGTTTCAGTTCTTCCTGACCTTTGTAACCTGTAGCTTAGCAACAGCCAGACACCGAGAAATCAAAACCAGCTGGCATTCCTTCACTTTACAGGACTGAAAAGTTAAACACCAAAGCTGCAGAAAGAGCAGCCTTAATATTTACTACCCGTTTTTTCTCCTTTTTCTGTTCCCTAGTCCCCACATCACTGTCCTCATTATCCCCTCCCTTTTCACTTTCTGAATCACTGGGGGGGTCATCAAGAGCCGAATACCCAGCGCATGGCACAGAGCGTTTTGACTTTGATTCCTTCATTTTATCAGTCGCCCTTAGGGGGCACAACGTGTCCCTGCTAGATTCATATGACGGGGGATTATTTCTTTCTGCCTCTTTTTGTATCCTATCTACATCAGCATGAAAAAGATCTGCTGCTACAGAAAATAAATTCCAAATTGTAAGATGCTTCTCTAAGCTTTTCTTCTTAGTTTTATTTTCTTGTAAATAGCTCAGGAGAGATAATAATTTTGGACGATCAAACGATCCATCCTGAGACCAGTTTGTATCATATTTGATCCATTTCTCATGTATTTTTTCAATCTGTTTTTTTTCTAATGGGAATAATTCTATAACATGCTGCAAAGGGGTGCATTTTTTTGAACTATCTAAATCTAAATACATAGCATATACAGGAGTCTTTTCTTTCTTATCTGCCCCTTTCCCTTTCATTTTATTCTGACTATTACAATTTCTCCTATAGAGCCACAACCTACAAAAATATACTAGTGCACTTAAACAAAGAAAATATACAAAAAAGAAAACTATAAAGCTAAACAAATATACTACTAATAAGTCCACAATGTAAGCTTACTCACGCGTCTTCTCATTTCTTTTTAGCAAGCCCAGGAGTCGTCACCCATATGTCCACTTCAAGCAGGTTGATCACGTCCACTTCCGTGGTGCACAGAAATTAGGATTAAACAACGCTTGCTTTCAATATCCTGTAAAAACTTCGTTAACAACAAACACTTAATTTGTCATTCGTCTCGCCTTCTCTTTTCCGTGTGCGGCATAATTCTACTCCTGGCTGGCTCGCCACTTTGAAGAAAAGACTAGACGAATTTCATATGCAATATAAACAGTTTATTTACAATTGTACTGCATACCTTTTATAAGGTATGCAGGAAGCATGTTCAGACAAAGCAGTCAGAGAATGCTTAAAGGCACAGATCTCTCATTGGTCTTATATAGCTTTCTTTGGCATCTGACTATACAACATCCCTGTGCAAGTCTCTGAATACCACAAACTGTTAATCATGTAGAACATGCTACATCTGTTTTCCCTTAGCCCACAGACTTTCTGGAGCCATGCCTTTAGCTGATGTGGGCCCCATCATGTCCCAGGAGATTTAGTGTTGAAACAGCTTGCTCTGCATGTTCTTTGAAGCTTTCCACTTCTATTTTTTATGCTTTTATTCAACATTTTTATGCTTTTATTCAACAGTGGGCAACATATACAAAGAAGTACTGCAAGAGCTAGGAGAAAGAGGCACTCTTAAAAGACTGGATAAGGAGTGTGCCAGGAGATGACAAAAAAGCATATTGTCGTTTTTGCAAAGCTGAGATACGTCCACATCATGCTGACTTAGTTAACCATGCCAATACAGCCAAACATAAGAGGAATGCAGCGCCGTTTTCAAGTGTTAGGACTTTATTTGATATGGGCTGCCAGCCTACCACTATTGACAAATCGACCAAGATAGCGGAGCTGAAGTTGGCGGCACACGTTGCGTGCCATTCCAGTATTGCAACGATCGATCACCTAGGCCAGGTTGTCAAAGCCATTTCGGGCAAAGACATAGCTATACACCGCACAAAATGTTCTGCACTGATCAAGAATGTACTTGGCCCTGCACTCCATCAAGAATTAATTTCGGACCTGGGCACAAATGACGCGTCTTATTCCTTGATCATCGATGAAAGCACAGATATTGGCCTAGAGAAGCAGCTGTGTGTGATGGTGCGCTACTACAGTACTTCCTTGAAGTCTATTAGCACCGCATTTCTAGGAATATTAGCCCTTGAGACTGGTACTGCAGAAGGAATATTCAGTGCCATAACCAATTTTCTTACAGCAAATCATCTTCAAATAGACAAATGCATTGGCTTAGCAACTGATGGCTGTAGCACCATGTGTGGCAGAAATAATTCAGTAATAACAAGGTTCCGTGAAGTGTGCCCCAACATTGTACATATCAAGTGTATTTGCCATTCAATTCAGCTGAGTTCATCACATGCGCTGATGGTGCTGCCAAGGAACATTGAATTCATGGTTTCTGAGACCTATAACTGGTTCTGCCATAGTACTGTTCGCCAGCAGAAATACAAACAGATATATCAATGCATTAATGTTGGTGAAGAACCACTAAAGATCCTGAGGTTGTCAGACACTCGCTGGCTGTCCATAGCTGCTTGTGTTCAGCGTGTGCTTGACCAATATGATGAACTGAAGCTTCACTTCCAGGTAGCGAAGGATGAGACACGCAGCTACATCGCTGACCAGCTGTACCAGATGTACAACACACCACAAAACAAGCTGTACTTGATATTTTTGAGGCCCATACTGCAGGAACTCAACCGAGTGAACAAGCTGTTTCAGTCTGATAAAGCCAGCCCTGTCCGTTTGCTTGACGACCTGATGACATTGTATCACACCATGCTGCTGCAACTTGTGCGACCGATCACATTAACATCGTGGGGCGCAACTATCACGTATGATTTGGAAGACAGGTCTAAGCATCTACCGCTGGCAGCGATGAACTTTGGTATCGAATTCCAGTTGGCGCTGCATGACTCTGGACTTGAACCCGCATCTGCAGAACACATTAAAGAACGCTGTAGAGATTACCTATTTGAACTGCTGAGGGAAATGCGTAAGAGGCTACCGTCAAATGTCCAGCTGCTACAGTCTCTGTCAGATCTTTCTCCATCTGTTGTCCTTGGAGCCCTGAAACCACAGCTGTCGAAGTTGTCATTTCTACCTCTGTATAACGGTAGTATTGGAGATCTGGAGCAACAGTGGCTGCGGATCAGCACAGTGTTATGGCCAACCTACAGGGACAATGAGATTGAGCAGTTTTGGGTGACTGTAGCAAATCACACAGATGCTACAGGAGATCATGACTTCCTCCTGCTAGGGAATTTTGCCCTATCTATGTTGGCTTTGCCTTTCAGCAATGCAGCTGTGGAAAGAACCTTTTCTCAGATGAATCTGATCAAGACAAAACTAAGAAACAGGATGCGACAAGGCACTCTGGAAGCCTTGTTGCGTATTCGTAGCTACATGGGGCGTAAAGGCATATGCTGCCATGAGTTTGTTCCTACAGATCAGATGCTGAGTTTATTCGTCTGATATTTATGAGAGTACAAGCCAGACCCAGGAGGAGGAGGAGGAGGAGGAGGAGGAGGATGACGTGATGTTGATACCCGACGATGACGATTGTGCACCTTCCTGCAGTGGAGTTTCCAGGCCGTAAGAGCCCGGTGAGTCCTCTTCTTGGAGGGGGTGGGTGTCACACAGTAACCTGAGCATTGGGTGAGAGAGTCATGCTTAATTCCCTCTTGTTTCCTTTTCAGTCCGAGTTCCTGTGCCTGGCTGAGTCAAGAGAGCCGGGGGGTTTCTGTGCCTGGCTGCGTCGAACGAGTCAGAAGGGGTTCTTGCTCCTTGCTTGCTACGCCTCAGTGTTCCTGTGACACCTGGCTGATTCATCGCCTGGTGAGTTCTTACTTTTCTTCTTCAATCTCCTAAGTGGGGCGATGGAGGTCTCTGTGTAAGCAAAGGCGGTCACTCACTCATCCTTGATTCTTTCCCTCTTTTGCAGCCTCTACAGCTTTCCTGCTCCAGAGTCCAGAGTGGGAGAGCCCCAAGTGTGCCTGCAGCGGAGTTTCCAGTGTTCCTGCAGTATACAGTCCCAAGGCCCTAAGAGTCCGGTGAGTCCTCTTCTTGGAAGGGGTGGGTGTCACACAGTAACCTGAGCATTGGGTGAGAGAGTCATGCTTTATTCCCTCTTGTTTCCTTTTCAGTCCGAGTTCCTGTGCCTGGCTGCGTCAAGAGAGCCAGGGGGTTTCTGTGCCTGGCTACGTCGAACGAGTCAGAGAGGGTTCCTTTGCCTGTCCGTGTGAAACGAGTCAGGGGGGGTTCCTATGCCTGGCTGCGTCCATCGAGTCAGAAGGGGTTCTTTCGCCTTTAGAAATGTTAAGTAGTAGTAGTGTTCCTGTGACACCTGGCTGATTCATCGCCTGGTGAGTTCTTACTTTTCTTCTTCAATCTCCTAAGTGGGGCGATGGAGGTCTCTGTGTAAGCAAAGGCGGTCACTCACTCATCCTTGATTCTTTCCCTCTTTTGCAGCCTCTACAGCTTTCCTGCTCCAGAGTCCAGAGTGGGAGAGCCCCAAGTGTGCCTGCAGCGGAGTTTCCAGTGTTCCTGCAGTATACGGTCCCAAGGCCCTAAGAGTCCAGTGAGTCCTCTTCTTGGAGGGGGTGGGTGTCACACAGTAACCTGAGCATTGGGTGAGAGAGTCATGCTTTATTCCCTCTTGTTTCCTTTTCAGTCCGAGTTCCTGTGCCTGGCTGCGTCAAAAGAGCCAGGGGGTTTCTGTGCCTGGCTACGTCGAACGAGTCAGAGAGGGTTCCTTTGCCTGTCCGTGTGAAACGAGTCAGGGGGGGTTCCTATGCCTGGCTGCGTCCATCGAGTCAGAAGGGGTTCTTTCGCCTTTAGAAATGTTAAGTAGTAGTAGTGTTCCTGTGACACCTGGCTGATTCATCGCCTGGTGAGTTCTTACTTTTCTTCTTCAATCTCCTAAGTGGGGCGATGGAGGTCTCTGTGTAAGCAAAGGCGGTCACTCACTCATCCTTGATTCTTTCCCTCTTTTGCAGCCTCTACAGCTTTCCTGCTCCAGAGTCCAGAGTGGGAGAGCCCCAAGTGTGCCTGCAGCGAAGTTTCCAGTGTTCCTGCAGTATACGGTCCCAAGGCCCTAAGAGTCCGGTGAGTCCTCTTCTTGGAGGGGGTGGGTGTCACACAGTAACCTGAGCATTGGGTGAGAGAGTCATGCTTTATTCTCTCTTGTTTCCTTTTCAGTCCGAGTTCCTGTGCCTGGCTGCGTCAAGAGAGCCAGGGGGTTTCTGTGCCTGGCTACGTCGAACGAGTCAGAGAGGGTTCCTTTGCCTGTCCGTGTGAAACGAGTCAGGGGGGGTTCCTATGCCTGGCTGCGTCCATCGAGTCAGAAGGGGTTCTTTCGCCTTTAGAAATGTTAAGTAGTAGTAGTGTTCCTGTGACACCTGGCTGATTCATCGCCTGGTGAGTTCTTACTTTTCTTCTTCAATCTCCTAAGTGGGGCGATGGAGGTCTCTGTGTAAGCAAAGGCGGTCACTCACTCATCCTTGATTCTTTCCCTCTTTTGCAGCCTCTACAGCTTTCGTGCTCCAGAGTCCAGAGTGGGAGAGCCCCAAGTGTGCCTGCAGCGAAGTTTCCAGTGTTCCTGCAGTATACAGTCCCAAGGCCCTAAGAGTCCGGTGAGTCCTCTTCTTGGAGGGGGTGGGTGTCACACAGTAACCTGAGCATTGGGTGAGAGAGTCATGCTTTATTCTCTCGTTTCCTTTTCAGTCCGAGTTCCTGTGCCTGGCTGCGTCAAGAGAGCCAGGGGGTTTCTGTGCCTGGCTACGTCGAACGAGTCAGAGAGGGTTCCTTTGCCTGTCCGTGTGAAACGAGTCAGGGGGGGTTCCTATGCTTGGCTGCGTCCATCGAGTCAGAAGGGGTTCTTTCGCCTTTAGAAATGTTAAGTAGTAGTAGTGTTCCTGTGACACCTGGCTGATTCATCGCCTGGTGAGTTCTTACTTTTCTTCTTCAATCTCCTAAGTGGGGCGATGGAGGTCTCTGTGTAAGCAAAGGCGGTCACTCACTCATCCTTGATTCTTTCCCTGTTTTGCAGCCTCTACAGCTTTCCTGCTCCAGAGTCCAGAGTGGGAGAGCCCCAAGTGTGCCTGCAGCGAAGTTTCCAGTGTTCCTGCAGTATACAGTCCCAAGGCCCTAAGAGTCTGGTGAGTCCTCTTCTTGGAGGGGGTGGGTGTCACACAGTAACCTGAGCATTGGGTGAGAGAGTCATGCTTTATTCTCTCGTTTCCTTTTCAGTCCGAGTTCCTGTGCCTGGCTGCGTCAAGAGAGCCAGGGGGTTTCTGTGCCTGGCTACGTCGAACGAGTCAGAGAGGGTTCCTTTGCCTGTCCGTGTGAAACGAGTCAGGGGGGGTTCCTATGCCTGGCTGCGTCCATCGAGTCAGAAGGGGTTCTTTCGCCTTTAGAAATGTTAAGTAGTAGTAGTGTTCCTGTGACACCTGGCTGATTCATCGCCTGGTGAGTTCTTACTTTTCTTCTTCAATCTCCTAAGTGGGGCGATGGAGGTCTCTGTGTAAGCAAAGGCGGTCACTCATTCATCCTTGATTCTTTCCCTGTTTTGCAGCCTCTACAGCTTTCCTGCTCCAGAGTCCAGAGTGGGAGAGCCCCAAGTGTGCCTGCAGCGGAGTTTCCAGTGTTCCTGCAGTATACGGTCCCAAGGCCCTAAGAGTCCGGTGAGTCCTCTTCTTGGAGGGGGTGGGTGTCACACAGTAACCTGAGCATTGGGTGAGAGAGTCATGCTTTATTCTCTCTTGTTTCCTTTTCAGTCCCTGTGCCTGGCTGCGTCAAGAGAGCCAGGGGGTTTCTGTGCCTGGCTACGTCGAACGAGTCAGAGAGGGTTCCTTTGCCTGTCCGTGTGAAACGAGTCAGGGGGGGTTCCTATGCCTGGCTGCGTCCATCGAGTCAGAAGGGGTTCTTTCGCCTTTAGAAATGTTAAGTAGTAGTAGTGTTCCTGTGACACCTGGCTGATTCATCGCCTGGTGAGTTCTTACTTTTCTTCTTCAATCTCCTAAGTGGGGCGATGGAGGTCTCTGTGTAAGCAAAGGCGGTCACTCATCCTTGATTCTTTCCCTCTTTTGCAGCCTCTACAGCTTTCCTGCTCCAGAGTCCAGAGTGGGAGAGCCCCAAGTGTGCCTGCAGCGAAGTTTCCAGTGTTCCTGCAGTATACAGTCCCAAGGCCCTAAGAGTCCGGTGAGTCCTCTTCTTGGAGGGGGTGGGTGTCACACAGTAACCTGAGCATTGGGTGAGAGAGTCATGCTTTATTCTCTCTTGTTTCCTTTTCAGTCCGAGTTCCTGTGCCTGGCTGCGTCAAGAGAGCCAGGGGGTTTCTGTGCCTGGCTACGTCGAACGAGTCAGAGAGGGTTCCTTTGCCTGTCCGTGTGAAACGAGTCAGGGGGGGTTCCTATGCCTGGCTGCGTCCATCGAGTCAGAAGGGGTTCTTTCGCCTTTAGAAATGTTAAGTAGTAGTAGTGTTCCTGTGACACCTGGCTGATTCATCGCCTGGTGAGTTCTTACTTTTCTTCTTCAATCTCCTAAGTGGGGCGATGGAGGTCTCTGTGTAAGCAAAGGCGGTCACTCACTCATCCTTGATTCTTTC